>NC_091173.1:39461264-39761264 GCF_040958095.1 Procambarus clarkii
TTTTCGTAATGTTCTATGAATGGGAATTTTTATGCATAATTGTGAGGTTTAATGCTAATTTCTCTAATTTTAGTATCCATTGGGCGAGAGTATGTGTTCCACAGAGGATCAAGAGTGATGAAGAGCAGATGTCTGTGTCAGAGCATACCCAGGAGAAGTCCCAAATCTACTCAACATCCAGTCAGCTTCAATTTAGCAGTTCAGCTCCAGAAAAAGGGAGTAATGGAAAATGGAGTCTGTCTTGGAAAAATTCACCATGTGGAAAAGGGATCACATGGAAATACGGAACTGATCTTAGAGAAAGAGTAGAAACAAATGAAAAGCTAATTTGCCGTGATAACTGTGTGAAAGCAGCTACCTTTATTGACAATTCTATTCATGCTAATGATGATAATGTTGTAGATAGGAGTGTGAAATATGATCTGAAACAAAGTGAAATAAATGAGATAGTACCTTGGAGAGATAAATTTGCATACTCCAGTGACACATATGTAGAACATAGTCTAAGACTGAAATTTCTGAGTTTCCTGTAAGACTATATTTGGAGTATTTTCATTTTTGTCCAGAAATGTGTTCTAAGTACTTTTACATGTTTGGTGTAATTAATACCATAAATCTCGTGTTATACATTTTACTTTGAAAAAATGCCATTGATCTTCAATCTATTGCATTTTTTTTCTTGGAGGTGGAAGTGTTACGTACTCCTAGCAGAATACGTATATAAATTTGAAATAGCATTTTTGTTTCCATTATATTATTGCCTGTATATGTACACACATTGTGTTTTAGTAAATTATCGTGTGGTGTGGCAGCGTCAGTGGACAGGAGCGCGGTTGCCTTTGCACACGTCTATTACATGATTGATACGGGAAAGCTGGACCTGTTCAGTTTGAGAGTTCCAGATGTCACTTTTATTTAGTTAGGAAATTGTTTATATACTGTAATTAAACAGGTGGCATTATACTTATATATTTTGTAAGTAACTATTATCTGTAATTTGCATTCCTGTGTGTTTTGAGAACAAGTGTTGTTCAATTAGTTTTAAATACTAAAAAGTCCTTAGTTTCCATCCCTCATCCTGGGATGAGGCAGACGGGAGGTGAGAATGTGGGTGGCGCCAGAGCGAGAGTCAGTAGCTGATACGGGACCAGGAGAGTAACATGTGGGAGATAAGTCCTTACATTCATTTTGTGCCATATTTTATTTGTTATATTTAGTGATATGACAATACTTTCGTTGTTGTATAAGTTAACTTAACCATCTGTGTTTTTATATTATACTGTCTTGAATATATATCTATATAATATTTTGTATCTATTCTTCAGTCCTAAAGGAAGAGTTTTATTTATGTGCTCATTACTTATCAAGGGGTTATACTGGTGACGCGCTTTAGAGAGCAGCAGTGGTATCCCTAGACTTAATTAAAGCTTGGCTGCTGTAGGGTCACGAGCCGTAACGAACGATAGGTAACAGCAGCCTGGCGGAATGCAAAGTCCAACATGGGCCTGTAATATCACACTCACTTACACTGCCCAACACCAATTGTCCATTGCCACTAGACAGGATACTCGACCCACCTGTTACACCATGAGGCTCTGCCAGCTGCCCCCTGGGTGAACACAGTCAACTGTCTCTCTAGTTTTTTACTGTTCCTTCTGTAAATCCATGGCCCCAATTCACCTAATTGGGCCTTGACACAACCCCTGATGGCAGGAGTGCCATATTCGATGAGTAATTTGGACGACAGAAGCGATTAACGGGGGTGGAGGGGGAAAACTCCCCCCCTCCAATCAGACACGTCCTAATCCACCTGCTACCCTGCTAAGACTGACGATTTCCCACGCTAGGGAAACTCAAAATGCCCCTACCTTCTCCCTACTTTGTCTTGACCAATCAGCCTGGAGCCGGTACGGCTCCCTCGTGCCGCATCCAACCATAGCTCTTCGCGCCAAAACTAGGCTTGGAGCACACATGCCTAAACAAATCAGGCTCACTCACCCTCGAGCGTCCTGTGACGTTACAAGGAGGGGGAGGCCTAAGGAGAGTGGTGGGATGTCTCCCATGTGGGGGGGGGGGGGAAAGGCAACGTTCACTCCACTCTTCCCCCACCTCTAACAGTTTTAGTCAAGTACTTCCTCGTCCTATTTCACAGAAACAGGAAAATCTCTGTAATTCTCTCTACAAAGCAATCACAGACTTCTAACTACTCACAAATGATAGTCCATAACATAAGCTTTCATTCAACACCCCACAAGTATATGTTATTTTGAAAGCTTCAGTTTCTAGAGTGACTAGCCTAATCTAGAAACTAGGAAAACTAGCTGAGGGATCTAGATCCCTCACACAACCTCCCACTAAAGAATATATTTTCCTGCAAGGAAAATACATTCAAAACACCAGCTAGTTTTTCTGCACACACCTGCCCAACAGGTGTACTAGCTAAACAAGTGTGGAGTGTGAAATTCTGTTTCCTATACATCCCTGTCCTGAGGGGTCTCTGTGCACTACCACCGGATCACCCTAGTGGTGCTGCCCGACCTTGGAGTGGCACATGTTTGGCTCCAGCTCTGGTCCTGGCCGGTTCAACACCTCGCAACCATTTCCATCACTGAACCTCCCATTTCCATCCTCGGTCTGTGTCATACTGGACACATGAGCAACACATTGGTGTGGCCTTACCGGTGAAGCACTTCTACACTCCCCTCAGCCTACAAAGGACTTACTGTCAGTCCTCCACCTGACCTAGCAACAAGTTGACAGGATCACTCTCACTGTCCAACTGCCCAACACCAGCCCTTGCTTCTCCTAGGTCTCGCTACTCTAACAAAGACTCAAGCAAAACTTTTGACATCTGTCAAACTCTCTTGTCTATTTCTCCCCTGGACCTAACTTGGAATGTGATCAGCATTCCCTCTGCAGATCTACTATAACCCTTTACCAAGGCAATCCTTAAAGAACAAAATCATTATGCTGCTGGGGATCTGAACCATGGAAAATCACCAGCCCAAAATGACCTTTGCCATCTTGCATTGGCAGCCTTTCTTCAAAAGGCGATCGATGTATGCATCCATCGAATCGTCTTTCTCAGAACTGCCAAGCTAGGCATCTTTATCTTCATACCTTGTCACCGGGTTAAGTGCACTAGGGTGGGTTTGGCTTCCCTTCCCTGTGTGAGATTGCCTCCTTGCAATCTGCACTTGAGCCAGCACTGACTTCTGCGCTCTCACCTTCAGGCTCGAACTCGGCCTTGCTGTCACCTCTGCAAACGGGAGCCACTGCTCAACCTCTCTAGTGACTACCCTGAATTCTTCCTGGGGTTGTACCGTCCCCACTATGGCAAGAAATTCCATCACCTGTCTAACTACAGATGAATTACTCCCTTTTCTAAAGAAGTCTACTCGGATCCTACTCTGGTGGCGCGACCTCCCACTAAGATCCTACTGTGTAATAACAACTACACTCCTATGACACCCTTGACAACTACAGTGTCGCCAATAAGACCTCTCACTCTTGAGGTCACTTCTAGAAGCTTCTTCTACCCTCAGGTAGGTGGTGTCTTGCACCTCAGGCAGATCCTGAGTGCACTCTTGCAACCACTGTTGCTCGCTGGCTTGGTGTCCACGACACCTGCTGCTGAGCTGACACCCCTCATCAATGAGTGTGTCAATGTCCACAAGCTAGCAGCCACAAAAAGCCAGACAGATTTCCCCATATCTACCATGAAATACCTCTTTCATACAGTGTGTGTGTACCTAAGTGTGACAACCGTGCACAAAACATACCTCCAACAATACTGTTCCACAATATTCTGCAACGATATCTTATGTTACTTTAGAAATCAATAAGACTGCACTTCATGGGCTCGAACCCAAGTTGCATAGCCCCACGTTGGGCGCCAGTTGTGAGATTTTTCTCTACGCCTACCTCCCTTAGCAGGTGGACTACAAGTTTAAAATCTGCTCACGGCAGTTAAGCATGAGTCCAGTAGAAAAAGGGAAAGCGGGAGCAAACCGCCAGGCCTCCACCACCAAGGGTGAAAACTTGTCCACAATAGGACGCTGGCTCCTCCTAGTTAAACAGGACGTTAAAACTAATAAAGGGTAACCGACGGGTTCTCACAATCAAATATTTATATTTGATGTGGCGCTATGAATGGGAATTCGAATTCCCAAGAACAGCCGCCTTATCAAGATCACATCAACATTTAATAATATGCAGAAATATGGTGGAATAATATGGTTGAAGGGTTGACATCAAAGACCGTTTTCTATAACATAACAATTTATTAATAACAAGAGACTAACTACTACATTACCGAGTTTACGTTACGTTAATGTCAATCCAGTGGCACGATAACAAACAGCTAAATAGCAACCCTTGCTGTGTGTCAGGGGACATATTTTCCCTACTCTCTCGTGCACTGAATTAAGTACGAAATTGCATAGTGCACCAGTGATGTGCACCGTGATTCAACTTTCTGTATATAACTTTTCCACAGTCGTGTTGGGTGTCGTTGGACAGCCCAGACATTTGCTAGCCATTGATGTCATTCTGATCGCTGTATCAGGTCTGTGAAGGAAATTACAGGAGGGAGTTTATTTCAGGGAAATTTTGTACAAGTCAAGTGTAGAGAGGGAGGTATGGGGGGTTAACGGCCGTAGACCACCCCCCCCTATCACGTGTCCACCTCGTGTGAGAGGGGGTAGCGTCATGGGGCAGGTGCGGCATTGGCTAAGGCTCTTGGGCCTCAGAAATGCTGAACCGTGATTGGCCAAGACGCTGAGGGGTACCGCATGGTACCCCAGGCATAGTGTTGGCGGGAAAAGATATTCTTACCTAGGACGTTGCTTGGGGTGGACGACATTTCCCGTGCTAGGCCAAGCATCGGGAAATACTGCCGGGAAATACTGCCTGCAACGTTACTCAAGTCACCCCATTCATCTTGCTATCTTTCCGTGTGCCGTGCGTAAGAATCCGGTAATCGGAAAGGGGCTTGTATCGAACCGTGTGAACTTGTCATCTAGCCGCGTAATTGTGGGACGCCATCTTAGAGGAACTGGACTGAGTGAGGCGTTAATTATCGGGCTACAAAAGCGACATCCGCCGTCTATCGTATCTGTGCTTGAAGATACTGCTGTGAGACATGCTAGAGAGGGTTTCAGTGTTATGAGAGAAACCTTAAAGTTCTAATTAAGAGGAACAATGAAGGACTCCGTCTCGAGTCTCGGTACCGTGTAACACCGTGTACCGTCGTATCCTGGGGTACCGTTTCAAGTGGAAGGGCGTGGTACCGCATCCCTGCTGTTGTGCGCTCACCCTGGCCTGCTAAGCCTGTGTGTCGCGCCATCCTGGTCTCTGTGTGTGGAGCTAACCCCGTGGTCTAGGACCCTGTGCTCCACCTGACCACGTGTAGGAAGTGAGGACGCCTACGTCATCATCCAGCAGCAGCAGTGGGAGTGTGATTGACGTGTATGTGTGAGTGCGAGAAGGTTGCGGGCCCGCATTATTGATGTAAGTACACTGTTTCCGTTTGGGTAATAAAACTCTGAAGCTGGGTTCGCCCCCAGTGTTCCGTCTGTCCTTTGTCCCTGTGACCACCTGGGGAGGTGAATGGGAATTGGAGACGTGTGAGTCTACCCTGTTGCCGTAAGCAAGTTGAGGTTGGGCCCAACTGTGATTTTTGACGTGTATGAAGACACCTAGTAACACATTCAGAGGTAGAGTAAAGTGCGTTATTTGCTTCTATTTTTTTTCTATGTGCAGAGTATGTATTCCTGTAATTTGATTCCCTTTTTCAGCAGTGAAAAGTGGTAACAGGCAGATTTCCCTTGGTTATATATTTTACTGTTGTGTTGTGGTAAAGTGGGAATTATTGGTGGATAATTTACTGGGGGAAGTCATTTACAAGTTTTGCCGTGAGTGGCAAGGATGTACTGTGTTGTACTGTGATGTACTGTGTTGTACCATGTGTAAACCGTAGACAAGTTTGACCTTGGTGGAAGGCGTTGTGTACTGTGAAGGATTCCGTGAGACATAAAGTCAGTTAACGTCACCGGGGGTCACGATTTACTTAACGAGGTCACTTGTTCGTTGAACATTGTTGTGATTAACATAGGGACGTGTAAAGGCAACAGTCACAGTGAAGTTCACGCAGTGGAGGAATTGTCAAGTGAAGACTAACGTAGTGTTAACGATTTAACGAGCTGCCGTTAATTGAGTGATTAACGTAAGGGGTTGACGGTCTGTTATGATCGGAGTCAATTACGCTGTAATTAAGCTGCTGGAATTCGTTGGACTGATCAGGTCTGTCTGCGGACAGTGATTAAGCACTCATAGCTAATTAAAGATAATTAGTAACCGCCACTTAGTGAATTCACCAGGTGTTGATGTTGTTGTTTACATGGTGTGTTGTAACATTGTGTGGTACAGTAGTCTACCCTCGTTAAGGTAATCTTGTCATAAGACCGGAAGTGAACTGTCAGCTGAGAGACAGTAGGCTTTATTAATACTCGTCTGAATTAATAGGCTGTTGTATTCAGTAATTAATTGGGAATTACTCACCGAATGCTTGACTTTCAAGTTGATGTAATTAATTGATTTACGAGTTATTGCTGCCATTTAAGTGTCGTTGAGACACGTGTGTGTTAACGTAATTGTTTAAATTCAATTAGAGTAACTTTTGTTTTGATTGTCCTGAGAGACAAGTATTAACGTAAGATTTTTTATAAGGGGTTATCATTCTTGGATTAACCGCCTTGTTACTTGGTACCTCGTTGAGGGCAGCGAGCGCCAGTCAAGTCTTTGTGATTATAGTATTGGTCACCGTGAAGCCGTGACAATATTGATTGCAAGCTTGCGTCACCAGTGGGCACCACTGTGTTCAGTTAGTGTCATTAGTCAGTCAGCGACGACGGGATAAGGAGACCGTGGGTCCATCAGGCTGTTGATTAGCTGTTCTTTAATGTGCCACTGGAGTGACAGTAAAGTACGTAAATTTAATGTGTAGTAGTTTTAGTTTTGTTTTGTGAATAAATTGTTTTGTTATAGAAAACGGTCGTTTACGTCAAACCTTCCAATATTACTGCCCCACATTTCATGTTCTGCAACGCTTTGCCTGCTTATGTTCATATTAAGTCTGTATCTAAAGCTCGAGTCCATTGCATAGCACCACACTTCTATAAATAAGAAGTGAGAATCCGTCGGCTACACTTTATTAGTTGTCAAACTAGGAGGAGCCAGCGACCTAAGTGACAGGTGTTACCCGAGTGGTTTCGCCTGGCGGTTTGCTCCCGCGGTCCTATGATCTTAGGCTTTAAGATTAAATATCTGCCACTGGCAGCTCTTGCTGTTTAAGGTCTGCCTCTCTTGCGAGGTAGTTACGATTAACGTAACATCAATAGGACTTAATTCTTTAGATAACCTGTCAAAGAAAAAATCTCACACTGTGAGGCTGCATACTGAACTAACCTGAACACAGGTGTGCCCACTGATGACGCAATATTGCAAAACAAAGAAAAATATCACAGACTAAGTTACACCACAGCGAATGGTTACGTTATTGTACATCAAGTGGCATTTGCAACACAGCTATTCAACAGCCCATCGAGAAGTGACAGCAGGCTCCCTTTTGCTGACACTTCAGGCTGACAACATGAACTAACTGAACAAATGAAGGATATCCACTGAAGACAAAGACACAAGCAGGCAATCAATAGTGTCTCGGTTTCCCTGACAGCTACTATAATCACAAACTTAGGGGTCCTCCCCCCCCAGGAGAGACCCACGTAACTAGGAGGGTAGTCCAACAGTGACCCCCCCCCCATTCACAACCCAGTGTGAACACTCTTTGCAACTCCCTACACAAGTTGCACTGTTGTAAACAGTAACAAAGACAGGCAAGGCGGGATTCTGGACACAGCTCCACAGATCCCTAGATGACTCTACTCTCGTCTCCAGACGACAACAAAAGAAATTGCCTTAAGTGATTAATTACCGTTAATTGACTGATCGCAGCAGTCAGCAACAAAGTACTACGGTAATCACAAACAATTGTCTCCCACTAGACAACAACATGATGATACTCTACGTTAATCATTAACACTTGTCTCTCTCTTGTTAACAATAACTCAACATATTACACCACACTTGACTCCTTGCAAGTATTCAGTGAGTAATTCTCAATTAAGGTCAAACGGACCACTAATTACATCCCCATTGAGTTACGTTAACTAAGCCTACCCTAACTGGTAGCTTCTCAACAGTCTGTGTCAAAAAATTACTAGTGAGTGTTAATTACCCTAATTAATTCCCTAATTACTTCTGAGCAATTAATTAACTGTCACCAGGACCGATAATTAATCATCCAGAAATATGTCTCACTCCGCACTGCCTAAGCAGGTCTCATCAAAACACTGTGAATTCACGGGAAAGGAGTCAATTACCCTAATTAACAAGATGTGCCACTAATCCACTGTCCTCAGACAGGATATGATTAATACAACGATTTATGCTAGCTCCATGACCTCCTTTACCGAGTCATCAGAGCTTTCTAATGTTAATTACTCCACTAATTACCTGAGAAACTAATTGCTATATCCCTGAAAGGTAATTAGTCTCGAGCATATTACGTTAACACAAATACTGACAGACTCTGACAGATCCTCTGCCACTACGTGAATTCATGATGAGAAGGCTAATTACATAATTAGCTAGAGTGGTCAATTAATTGTCACATGGACAATTAATTGCTCCCGAGACGTATCTCACTCAAGCTCAACACTGTTCTCTCTTAACAGCCCTCACTCACCTCCACAATACTAAGTGTGCACCCCTTATCCAGTTAATTACCCCTTACTTAATTAACTCACTGAATCCTTAAGTCCTCAACACAACTTAAAGAAACAAAGTAACCCCAGCGTTACATAGGTCACACTACAATGGCGTGCAACATCATAAAAGCACTGCCCACATATGGTTGCAGCTACTGCAACACGCTAATAACTGAGCCCACACAATTATGACAACACGGTTGTGCAACACACAAAAGTATACTAATATTACTGCCCCCCTCTTTTTCTTGCACCCGATTGCAAAGGACTACTGTGAACACACACATACCTCAGCAAGGCAATTAACCCATCAATTGCCTGCTCTCATTAAGTACTGTGAATTCCCCTGAATAATCCGAGAGGTCCCTTAAAACCCTCAACACAGTTGCTGGGGCAATAATATTGTATAAACTGAAACAATACTGCACAAACCTGCAACAAAATGATGCCGTCAGCATACCCCACATGCTAATGACATCATTAGGCAATCAGTCAGCAATCACATCTACTGACTCACCACACAACACAGTACATAAAGCATGCAAATGAACACATAGAAATGGCATTCACATAATCAATGAAAATTATATCACCAAGTAATTGTACTTAACTACCTCTAATGATTATAATTTTACGGTACTCTATGGCATTAATCCAGTCTGAACGATTATATAGAATCGACAGGCTGGATCACTTATATGGTAAATCTCTACACTGACCGGTTACATACTCTAGTCAGTCTACTATATATACATTGATACTACAGTGTGGTCCCGTGTATAATATCCATCTCCAGGTACCGCCCTATCAAACACCTGGATCCTACTGACAGCTGTCACTCAGCTGCATCTCTAGCCTGGCGAGGCTCTGAGACAACTCTTACCGTGAATTTCCACCGGTATGCATCACACTGTAATAGTACTCATTTCTACTGCCTCTTTCCCTTATTTTTTTTCCTCATTTCCCAAGTCACTACCACACTAGCTGACAACACTTAGCTTGCTTGCTCCTCATGCGTTGACAAGATGTGGCCCTAGGCTGTCCCGGGAAAGTGGCCAAGGCATGTGGCCACCGCGTGGCCCACAGCGCCCCTCCCGAGCTGAGAGGGGGGGTGGGGTTTGGCCGGCGCGCAGGAAGGCGGGTGAGGTGGCCGGCGCGCGTGCAGGCGGGTGGGGTGGCTGGGCCATGTGGCTGGGCCATGTGGCCTGGCCATGAGGCCGGACCATGCGGCAGGTGGCCGGGGTGGCCCCCCAGGCATACACACCTGGTTGAGGAATCACCCACAACTCCAGCAGACTAGAGCGTGCCTTGCTCTACACTGGGGTGACAATGGCCGGCGGCGTCCCCACACTGACGCAGCCTGGCGGAATGCAAAGTCCAACATGGGCCTGTAATATCACACTCACTTACACTGCCCAACACCAATTGTCCATTGCCAATAGACAGGATACTCGACCCACCTGTTACACCATGAGGCTCTGCCAGCTGCCCCCTGGGTGAACACAGTAAACTTTCTCTTTAGCTTTTTACTGTTCCTTCCGTAAATCCTTGGCCCCAATTCACCTAATTGGGCCTTTACACAACCCCTGATGGCAGGAGTGCCATATTCGATGAGTAATTTGGACGACAGAAGCGATTAACGGGGGTGGAGGGGGAAAACTCCCCCCCTCCAATCAGACACGTCCTAATCCACCTGCTACCCTGCTCAGACTGACGATTTCCCGCGCTAGGGAAACTCAAATGCCCCTACCTTCTCCCTACTTTGTCTTGACCAATCAGCCTGGAGCCGGCACGGCTCCCTCGTGCCGCATCCAACCATAGCTCTTCGCGCCAAAACTAGGCTTGGAGCACACATGCCTAAACCAAATCAGGCTCACTCACCCTCGAGCGTCCTGTGACGTCACAAGGAGGGGGAGGCCTAAGGAGAGTAGTGTAATGTCTCCCATGTGGGGGGGGGGGGGGGGAAAGGCAACGTTCACTCCACTCTTCCCCCACCTCTAACAGTTTTAGTCAAGTTCTTCCTCATCCTATTTCACAGAACAGGAAAATCTCTGTAATTCTCTTTACAGAGCAATCACAAACTTCTAACTACTCACAAATGATAGTCCATAACATAAACTTTCATTCACACCCCACAAGTATATGTTATTTTGAAAGCTTCAGTTTCTAGAGTGACTAGCCTAATCTAGAAACTAGGAAAACTAGCTGAGGGATCTAGATCCCTCACACATGGGTACTGAAAGAGTGTGCAGGGGCACTTTGCTTGCCACTCTCCATAGTGTATAGTAGGTCACTGGAGACGGGAGACCTACCAGGAATTTGGAAGACGGCGAATGTGGTCCCAATATACAAAAAGGGCGACAGGCAAGAGGCACTGAACTACAGGCCAGTGTCCTTAACTTGTATACCATGCAAGGTGACAGAGAAGATCGTGAGAAAAAACCTGGTAAGCACATCTGGAGAGAAGGGACTTCGTGACAAATCGACAACATGGGTTCAGGGAGGGTAAATCTTGCCTGACTGGCTTAATAGAATTCTATGACCAGGTAACACAGATTAAGCAAGAAAGAGAGGGCTTGGCGGACTGCATTTTCTTGGATTGTCGGAAAGCCTTTGACACAGTACCGCATAAGAGGCTGGTACATAAGCTGGAGAGACAGGCAGGTGTAACTGGTAAGGTGCTCCAGTGGATAAGGGAGTACCTAAGCAATAGGAAGCAGAAAGTTACGGCGAGGGGTGAGACCTCTTCACCTGTGGGACTCCACTGATGAAGTCATCAGTGGAGTCCCACAGGGTTCTGTACTCCAGTCCTATCTTGTTTACTGATATATGTAAATGATCTCCCGGAGGGTATAGATTCATTTCTCTCAATGTTTGCGGACGATGCCAAAATTATGAGAAGGATTAAGACAGAAGAGGACTGTTTGAGGCTTCAATAAGACCTAGACGAAACTGCAGGAATGGTCGAACAAGTGGTTATTAGAGTTTAACCCAACCAAATGTAATATAATGAAGATAGGTGCAGGGAGCAGGAGGCCAAATACAAGGTATTATCGGGGAGATGAAATTCTTCAGGAGTCAGAGAAAGAAAAAGACTTGGGAGATGATATCACGCCAGACCTGTCTCCTGCAGCACATATCAAGAGGATAACATCAGCGGCATATGCCAGGCTGGCCAACATACGAACGGCATTCAGAAATTTGTGTAAAGAATCATTCAAAACTTTGTATACCACATATGTCAGGCCAATCCTGGAGTACGCAGCCCCAGCATGGAGTCCATATCTAGATAAGGATATGACTAAACTGGAAAAGGTTCAAAGATTTTGCCACCAGACTAGTACCCGAGCTGAGAGGTATGAGCTACGAGGAGAGACTACGGGAATTAAACCTCACTTTGCTGGAAGACAGAAGAGTTAGGGGGGACATGATCACCACATTCAAGATTCTCAAGGGAATTGATAGGGTAGATAAAGACAGGCTATTTAACACAAGGGGCACACTCACAAGGGGACACAGGTGGAAACTGAACGCCCAAATGAGCCACAGAGATATTAGAAAGAACTTTTTAGTGTCAGAGTGGTTGACAAATGGAATGCATTAGGAAGTGATGTAGCGGAGGCTGACTCCATACACAGTTTCAAGTGTAGATATAATAGAGCCCAATAGGCTCAGGAAATCTGTACACCTGTTGATTGACGTTGAGAGGCGGGATCAAAGAGCCAGAGCTCAACCCCCGCAAGCACAACTAGGTGAGTACAACTAGGTGAGTACACAAACTCCCACTCACACACAGTCACACACACTCTCACACACACGGGGCCTCGTAGCCTGGTGGATAGCGCGCAGGACTCGTAATTCTGTGGCGCGGGTAATTCCCGCACGAGGCAGAAACAAATGGGCAAAGTTTCTTTCACCCTGAATGCCCCTGTTACCTAGCAGTAAACAGGTACCTGGGAGTTAATCAGCTGTCACGGGCTGCTTCCTGGGGTGTGTGTGGTGTGGAAAAAAAAAGTAGTTAGTAAACAGTTGATTGACAGTTGAGAGGCGGGCCGAAAGAGCAAAGCTCAACCCCTGCAAACACAACTAGGTGAATACACACCCTTCCCTGCGCACAAACAAGAAGTCAGGGCAGGTAATTTGTCACGCATTTGTGAGATGGGCTTGAGCACCTGACTTTCCCTTCACACTACCACACTCTCCAAAACACCGCCCCCCCTCCCCCCCTTACACTTACCTTTTCTCTCTCTCTCTCTCTCTCTCTCTCTCTCTCTCTCTCTCTCTCTCTCTCTCTCTCTCTCTCTCTCCCTCTCTGTTCCTCCCCTGCCTATCCCTATCAAAACATATCAGGGAAAGGGACAAGATGGCAGGCGGACGCAACAGGGGCATCAGGCATCTCCCTCCTGAATTCCTCCAAGATTTGGAGGAATTCAGGAGGGAGATGCATGAAATGAGGATTACAATTAACAACCTGCAAAGTGAGTTGACAACAACAAGGGAGGAGATCAAATCCCTCACAGAGAAAAATAATGAGGCTGAGCATCAGATTACCATCCAAAGGGAAGATGTATATGCTACATTGGAAGGAAATGCCTCTGTACCTGAAACACTTGTGGAAATACTGAGAAAGAGCTCAGAAGCAATGGACACAGTGAGGGAGGTAGCCATGCAAGCAGCTACCTCACAGGAACCAACAAGGTGCACCAGTCAGCTGCTGGAAAGAAAAAGATCAGTGGTAGTTGTAGGCATCAAGGAACAGGAAGGATCCAATAGGCAGGAATGGAATAGCAAGGACAGAGAGGCAGTACATGGACACTGAAGGGGTTACGGATAGAAGGGGCTGAGCAAAACATTGTGAAGGTTTTCAGGCGGGGCTGTACAACAAGGACAAAATCCGACTGGTAAAGGTGGTGTTTGCAAACGAGACCACGAAGGAGGATATTCTAGAAAGGAAGAGTCATCTGTAGTATGTAGAGGAATACAAAAAAGTAAACAGGTTTATCCTGGCCAGACATGAAAAAAAAACAAGCAAAAGAAGAATCCGTGGTTTAATCGGGAATGTATGAAAGCAAAGGAGCTGAACAAAAAAGCGTGAAGGAACTTCCGAAATAACAGAACACCAGAAAGTAGAGAGATATACCAGAGAACCAGGAACGAGTATGTTAGTGTGAGAAGAGAAGCTGAGAAAAGGTATGAAAATGATATAGCTAAAAAAGCCAACACCAAACCAAAGCTACTACATAGTCACATCAGGAGAAAAACGGCAGTGAAAGAACAGGTGATGAAACTTAGAATGGGTGAGGACAGGTACACAGAGAATGACAAAGAGGTGTGTGAAGAACTCGACAAGAGGCTCCAGGAGGTCTTTACGATAGAACAACGAGAGGTCACGGCGCTAGGAGAGGGGGCAGCAAACCAGGCGACCTTGGTAGGGTTCGAAATTACAAGAGAAGAGGTCAAGAGGCACCTATTGGAGCTGGACGTAAGAAAGGCTGTTGGGCCGGAATCTCACTATGGGTATTGAAAGAGTGTGCAGGAGCACTTTGTTTGCCACTCTCCATAGTGTATA
Organism: Procambarus clarkii; assembly: GCF_040958095.1. Classification (NCBI taxonomy): domain Eukaryota; kingdom Metazoa; phylum Arthropoda; class Malacostraca; order Decapoda; family Cambaridae; genus Procambarus; species Procambarus clarkii. The sequence goes on from NC_091173.1 coordinate 39,475,662, forward strand.
GTAGGTACCTGGAAACAGGAGACCAACTAGAAATATGGAAGACGGCTAATGTAATCCTAATACACAAAAAGGGTGACAGACAAGAGGCACTGAACTACAGGCCAGTGTCCTTAACTTGTATACCATGCAAGGTGATGGAGAAGATCGTGAGAAAAAATCTAGTAACACATCTGGAGAGAAGGGACTTCGTGACAACCCATCAACATGGGTTCAGGGAGGGTAAATCTTACCTTATAGGCTTAATAGAATTCTATGATCAGGTGACAAAGATTAAGCAAGAAAGAGAAGGATGGGCAGACTGCATTTTTTTGGACTGTCGGAAAGCCTTTGACACAGTTCCCCATAAAAGGCTGATGCATAAGCAGGAGAAACAGGCAGGAGTAACTGGTAGGGCGCTCCAGTGGATAAGGGAGTACCTAAGCAATAGGAAGCAGAGAGTTACAGTGAGGGGTGAGACCTCAGATTGGCGTGAAGTCACCAGTGGAGTTCCACAGAGCTCTGTACTCGGACCTATCCTATTTTTGATATACGTAAATGATCTCCCAGATGGTATAGACTCATTCCTCTCAATGTTTGCTGACGATGCCAAAATTATGAGAAGGATTTAAACAGAGGAGGACAGCTTGAGGCTTCAAGAAAACCTGGACAAGCTGCAGGAATGGTCGAATGGTTGTTAGAGTTTAACCCAAGCAAATGTAATGTAATGAAGAGATATGTAGGGAGCAGAAGACCAGATACAAGATATCATTTGGAAGATGAAATACTTCAAGAGTCAGAGAGAGAGAAAGACCTGGGGGGGTTGATATCATGCCAGACCTGTCCCCTGAAGCTCATATGAAGAGGATAACATCAGCGGCATATGCCAGGTTGGCTAACATAATAACGGCCTTTAGAAACCTGTGTAAGGAATCTTTCAGAACATTATATACCACATATGTCAGACCCATCCTGGAGTATGCGGCTCCAGCATGGAGTCCATATCTAGTCAAGCATAAGACTAAACTAGAAAAGGTTCAAAGGTCTGCCACCAGTCTAGTACCCGAACTGAGGGGTATGAGCTACGAGGAGAGACTACGGGAATTAAGAGGGGATTAAGAATTAAGAGACTAGAGGGGACATGATCACCACATACAAGATTCTCAAAGTAATTGATAGGGTACATAAAGACAGGCTATTTACCACAAGGGGCACACGCACAATATATACATATATCTTATATCTTGAGATGATTTCGGGGCTTTAGTGTCCACACGGCCCGGTCCTCGACCAGGCCTCCACCCCCAGGAAGCTGCCCGTAACAGCTGACTAACACGCAGGTACCTATTTTACTGCTAGGTAACAGGGGCATAGGGGTGAAAGAACTCTGCCCATTGTTTCTCGCCGGCGCCCAGGATCGAACCTGGGACCACAGGATCACAAGCCAGTGTGCTGTCCGCTCGGCCGACCGGCTCCCTACATGGGGACACAAGTTGAAATTTAGTGCCCAAATGAGCCACAAAGATATTTAGAAAGAACGTTTTTAGTGTCAGAGTAGTTGGCAAATGGAATGCATTAGGCAGTGATGTGGTGGAGGCAGACTCCATGCACAGTTTCAAGTGTAGATATGATAGAGCCCAATAGGCTCAGGAACCTTTACAATGGTTGATTGACAGTTGAGAGGCGGGACCAAAGATCCAGAGCTCAACACCTGCAAGCACAAATAGATAAGTACAACTGGGTAAGTACACACACACAAATTCAGTGGATCTGCATTGCTACTATATAGTATGGAAAGAGAGGAAGGGAAGAGGAGGAAGAATGGCTCTGTTGATAAGGAAGGCATGGAGTTTCGAAGAGATAGCTATCCTATGCTGTGAAGATTACAAAGACTACATTGCAGGCACTATCACAATGAGAAGACCAAGGATAATGACAGTAGCAATATATAACCCCTCGTTAAATGATAGAAGATCCAGACAGGATGACAGAAACCACGTGGCAACCATTAACATAAAAGAGAGAGCGACCTCTATTGTCTGCATGAAGAAATCTAAACTTTTGATCATGGGTGACTTCAACCAATTGAAAGATAGACTGAGAAAATAGAGAACCAGAACCCCACTGACAGGAACATGAGGTAGCTTAATTATTGGACGTGGCGACAAGAAACATTCTATGCCAACATATCAAGGGGCCCCACAAGAATAAGAGGAAATGATGAACAAGCCAGACTTGATCTAGTATTCACTCTGAACGAGTCAAACATAAGACAAGTTGTTACGGACCCGAGCCCAGCGTCCGAGCACGGAGCAGTGACGACCGCGCCATCTGTGGGTCAGCTCCCGAAACCCCCTCCAAATGGACGACGCCATCTAGTGAGGACAGGATATACCGGCCACAGGGGCTGGTTTCCCGTCCTGATCAGCTCATAACATAACCGCTGCTGACCTCTGGTGAGGTGACGCTTAGACAGCAACGCCATCTATGGAGGGGATAGGTGGGCGTTTGTGTCTAAGCCTGTAAGTGAGGTGCCCTAGAGTGTAACTAGTACTGATGACGTGTCTGATTACAGAGTCGACCTGGGACTGCTGTATTGGATGTTGGATCAGTCTACCCAAGGCAGCCAAAGTATTTCCACGAGTTTGCTGCAGAATCTGTGTCAACCCCCCCCCCCCTCCCCCGGATGAACACTGTTGTGTTAGCCTGCCTGTGACGTGGCAGTTGAGGAATTGTCGTACCCGGGAACACTGGTGGAGAAGACTAGCCACTGGGGTGTTGTGGTGAGGAGAGTGATCTGTGAAAACACACGAGGCTCCTGCCTAGGGCTCGCAACCCTATTATCGGTCGTGGAGTGGCCTAACCAGCGGAATTGATTGCAACCTGCCAGCTACAGGCTGGATTTGTGGTTGAAGGGCTCCACGACGGTGCCCCCAGTGGAACTGTGATTTGGCTGGCCTGTGGCCAGGGTAGACTCGAGAGAATCGAAGGATTCAACGTGAGGCCACAAGAAGAGGACCAGGGCTACTTCTCTCGAGCACCGTGGAACATTCCTGCGTCTTCAGAGGAAGACCATTCTGTATATTATAGTGTTTATACCCCCCGTGTGACTGTTTATATATTTATGGTGGTGGTGAAATTATATATTTAAGTTTAGTGCCTTTGTCTCCCTTCCCCTTTGATTTACTTGCGTTATGGAACGCACCCCTTGAAAGCCACTACTAGCTTGGGGCCGGATACCCAAACTCTACTAACATCAGAGAAGAACCCAGTTGCGACCCAATAGGGCCGTAACACAACTCAAATCAGAACCCCCAATATGAATGAGTGACCAGTGTCCTAACTTTTGAGCATCTGGTGGAAGTACGAATAACCTGTCCAAGGAAAGGACGGAAAAGTACAAATCTAGCATACCGAAGGGGAAACTAATGTGAGATTCGAAAATTTCAAATAGGAATACCGTGGGAGACAGAGCTCAGAGGAAAGTCTGTATAAGGCATGATGGACTACATCACCCACAAGTGTCAGGAGGCAGAAAATATTTTTTTTTTCAACGTGCAACCCCGGCTCAGAAAGAGAAGTAAAGTGAAAATCAAAACGAAAGTTCCTGGTTCAATCAGGCATGAAAGGAAGCAAGGCTACTAAGCACAAGGGCATGGAGAAACGACAGATATAACAGAACACCTGAGAGCAGAGAGAGATACCAGACGGACAGAAATGGGTACCTCAGTATGAGGAGAGAAGCAGAGAGGCAGTTTGAAAATGACATTGCAAATAAGGCAAGGTCCAACCAAAACTGTGATTCAGCCATGTTAGGAGGAAAACAACAGTGAAAGAACAGGTGCTGAAACTGAGACAGGGAGAGGATGGGTAAACAGAGATTGACAAAGAGGTTTATGAAAAGCTCAACAAGAGATTCCAGGAGGTCTTCACAATTGAGCAAGGATAAATCCCTTAACTAAGAAGGGTGGCGATAAACCAAGTAGATTTGTAAGATATTGAAATTGCCAGAGACGAGGTTAGGAGGTATCTGCTCGTTCTAGACGTGTCTAAGGCTGTTGCACCTGATGGAATCTCACCATGGATGCTTAAAGAGGGGGGCAGAATCAATTTGTATGTCACTCTCTATGGTGGTATGTCACTCTCTACAAGTCACTGGAAACAGGAGACTTACCAGAAAGTTGAAAGACAGCTAACGTAGTCTCAATAAACAAAATGTCGGATTGGCGGGAGGCCCTAAACTAGAGACAGGTGTTCTTAAATTAATTAACTTGAAAACTATTGCTAGGTAATGGAGAAGATCGTGGGAAGAAAGCTGGTAGCAGATCTGGAGATAAGGGATTGTGTAGCACGCTACTAGCATGGGCTCAGGAATGGCAATTCGTGTCTCTAATGTTTAATAGAATTCAATGACCAAGCTTCAAGCATTAAGCAAGAAAAATAAGGGTGGGCAGACGGCAATTTCTTGGACTGTCATAAAGTTGTTTACATAGTACCCCATAAGAGTGTTGAATACGTTGGAGGAACAAGCTGGAGTAAGTAGTAAGGTGCTCCAGTGGATAAGGGAGTGCCGAAACAACAGGAAGTAGAGAGTTACTGTGAGGGGCGAGACCTAAGAATGGCGTGATGTCACCAGTGGAGTCCCACAGGGTTCTGTACTCGAACCTATCTTGTTTTTGATATACGTGAACGATCTTCCTGATGGTTTAGTCTCATTCCTTTCAATGTTTGATTATGATCCTAAAATTAAGAGAAGGATTATTAGAGGAGGAGAGCAAAACGCTACAGGATCACCTGGAATAATTGATGGTATGGTCCAACAAATGGCTACTAGAGTTTAACTCGAGCAAGTGCAATGGGATGAAGATAGTTATAGCGAGCAGGAGGCCAAACACAAGGTACCACCAGCTGGCAGAGGAAATTCTTCAGGAGTCAAGACGAGAGTAAGATCTGGGGGTAGATATCACACCAGACCTGTCCCCTATGCCAACATGAAAAGGATAACATATGCAGTGTATGCGAGGCTGGTGAACATAAGAACTGTTTTCATAAACTTGTGTAAGGAATTATTCAGAACTTTGTTCACCTCATATGTCAGACCAATACTGGAATATAAAACGAAATTAGAAAAGGTTCAGAGGTATGCCACCATTCCTCTCCCTAAGCTGAGAGGAATGAGTTAAGAGGAATAATAACTGGAAGTAAACCTCACGACACTGGAAGACAGAAGAGTTAGGGGGAGATATGATCATTACCTATAAAATTCTCAGAGGAATTGACAGGGTAGATAAAGATAAACTGTTTAGCACGGATTGTATGCGAATAAGGGGACAATGGTGGAAACTTAGTACTCAGAATGAGTCACAGGGACGTTAGAAAGAACTTTGTCAACGTCAGAGTTGTTAAAATATGGAATGCATGAGGCAGTGATGTGGTGGAGCAGACTTCATGCGCTGTTTAAAGTATAGATATGATAGAGCCCAGTAGACTCAGGAACCTGTACACCAGTTGATTGGCAGTTGAGAGGTGGTACCAAAGATCCCAATCTGAATCCCCACAAACACAACTAGGTAAGTACACACGCATGCACATACAAATACATACATCCACACACATGCGCACACACACACACACACACACACACACACACACACACACACACACACACACACACACACACACACACACACACACACACACACTTCGTGACAAAGCGCCAACATGGATTCAGGGAGGGTAAATCTTGCCTTACAGGCTTGATAGAATTCTACGATCAGGTGACACAGATTAAGCAAGAAAGAGAGGGCTGGGCGGACTGCATTTTCTTGGATTGTCGGAAAGCCTTTGACACAGTACCGCATAAGAGGCTGGTACATAAGCTGGAGAGACAGGCAGGTGTCGCTGGTAAGGTGCTCCAGTGGATAAGGGAGTATCTAAGCAATAGGAAGCAGAGAGTTACGGTGAGGGGTGAGACCTCCGATTGGCGTGAAGTCACCAGTGGAGTCCCACAGGACTCTGTACTCGGTCCTATCTTGTTTCTGATATATGTAAATGATCTCCCGGAGGGTATCGATTCATTTCTCTCAATGTTTGCGGACGATGCTAAAATTATGAGAAGGATTAAAACAGACGAGGACTGTTTGAGGCTTCAAGAAGACCTAGACAAGCTGAAGGAATGGTCGAACAAATGGTTGTTAGAGTTTAACCCAACCAAATGTAATGTAATGAAGATAGGTGTAGGGAGCAGGAGGCCAGACACAAGGTATCATCTGGGAGAGGAAATTCTTCAGGAGTCAGAGAAGGAAAAAGACTTGGGGGTTGATATCACGCCAGACCCATCTCCTGCAGCACATATCAAGCGGATAACATCAGCGGCATATGCCAGGCTGGCCAACATACGAACGGCATTCAGAAATTTGTGTAAAGAATCATTCAGAACTTTGTATACCACATATGTCAGGCCAATCCTGGAGTATGCAGCCCCAGCATGGAGTCCATATCTAGTCAAGGATAAGACTAAACTGGAAAAGGTTCAAAGGTTTGCCACCAGACTAGTACCCGAGCTGAGAGGTATGAGCTACGAGGAGAGACTACGGGAATTAAACCTCACTTCGCTGGAAGACAGAAGAGTTAGGGGGGACATGATCACCACATTCAAGATTCTGAAGGGAATTGATAGGGTAGATAAAGACAGTCTATTTAACACAAGGGGAACACGCACAAGGGGACACAGGTGGAAACTGAGTGCCCAAATGAGCCACAGAGATATTAGAAAGAACTTTTTTAGTGTCAGAGTGGTTGACAAATGGAATGCATTAGGGGGTGATGTGGTGGAGGCTGACTCCATACACAGTTTCAAATGTAGATATGACAGAGCCCGATAGGCTCAGGAATCTGTACACCTGTTGATTGACGGTTGAGAGGCGGGACCAAAGAGCCAGAGCTCAACCCCCGCAAACACAACTAGGTGAGTACAACTAGGTGAGTACACACACACACACACACACACACACACACACACACACACACACACACACACACACACACACACACACACACACACACACACACACACACACACACACACATTCACAGGGGGGAGCCTTGCGGCTGAGTGGAGAGCTCTTGGGGAAGTAGTCCTAATGGCCTGGGTTCGATTTCCCGGCGGAGGCGGAAACAAATGGGCCGAGTTTCTTTCACCTTGATGCTCCTGTTGGCCTAGCAGTCAATAGGTTCTTTGTAGTGAGACAGTTGCTGCGAGCTGTTTCCTGGGGATGTGTGTGTGTGTGTACTCACCTAGTTGTGCTTGCGGGGTGGAGCTTTAGCTCTTTGGTCCCGCCTCTCAACTGTCAATCAACTGGTGTACAGATTCCTGAGCCTACTGGGCTCTATCATATCTACATTTGAGACTGTGTATGGAGTCAGCCTCCATCACATCATTACGTAATGCATTCTAGTTGTTAACTACTCTGACACTGAAAAAAAAATTCTAATGTCTCTGTGGCTCATTTGAGTAATAAGTTTTCATCTGTGTCCCCTTGTTCGTGTCCCGCCCGTGATAAAGAGTTTATATTTGTACACCCTGTCAGTTCCCCTGAGAATTTTGTAGGTGGTTATCATGTCTCCTCTTACTCCTCTGTTTTCCAGGGACTTGAGGTTCAGCATCTTTAGCCTTTCCTTGTAGCTCATACCTCTCAAGTCCGGGACGAGTCTTGTGGCATACCGCTGAATCTTCTCTAACTTTGTCTTATGTAACTTTGTCTTGTGTTATTGAACCTGGTGCACAGGATCCTGAACCTATTGGACTCTATTATATCTATACTTGAAACTGTGTATGGAGTCTGCCTCCACCTTATCTCTTCCTAATGCATTCCTTTATTACCTACTCTGACATAAAAAAAAATATTCTTTCCGGTGTCTTTATGACTCATTTGGGCACTCAGTTTCCACCTGTGTCCCATAGCGCATATGCCACTTGTGTTAAATAAACTGGCTTTATCTACCCTATCAGTTTATTTGAGAATCTTGTATGTGGTGATCATGTCCGTCCTAACTCTCTGTCTTCCAGCGAAAATTACATTGTGCGTAAAGCCAAGACCCAACCAAAACTGCTCCACAGTCACATCAGGAGGAAAAGAGCTATAAAGGAACAAGTGATGAAACTGAGAAAAGAGGAGAACAGAGACACAGATAACGACAAGGAGGTGTGTGAAGAACTCAACAAGAGATCCCAGGAAGTCTTCACAATATAACATGGAGAAGCCCCAGCACTAAATGAGGAGAATGAGGCAAACCTAGCAACCTTGGAGGAATTTGAGCTCACAAGTGATGAGGTCAAAAGGAATCTGTTTGACCTGAATGTGACGAAGGCTGTTGGTTCTGACAGAATCTCACCGTGGATACTAAAGAGGGTGCAGAAGCACTAAGTATGCCACTCTCTTTTGTGTATAACAGGTCACTGGAAACAGGAGACCTACCGGAAAGCTAGAAGAGGGCTAATATAGTCCCAATATTAAAAAAGGATGACAGATACGGAACACTGAACTACAAGCCAGGTTTTCCAAACTTGTATACCATGCAAGGTGATGGAAAAGATCGCGAGGAAAAGGCTCATTCAACATTTGGAGGGAAAGAGCTTTCCCTCCAGTTAACAGAACATCTGTTAACTAATCTGGTGTTTTAGTCTTCCTTAACATTATGGAGGGTGACTGACCTGCATAAATGATATGCAGGTCTTTTATATATGTAACATATTCCTTGGGTGTAAGCCTGAGGCTGAGGCACAGTCCAGGGCTGAGGGAATAAAGCAACAATGTTCATAATAGCATGGTACCAGAATAAAGTAATTTATAAGCATTTTAAATATTGGGAAGAGTTGAAGATAATTTATCATTCTCTCATGAATGGTTAAAAAAAATATTAGAAATGTAACAAATATTAAGTGCGTATTGCCGGGCAGGAAAAATCTAATCAGGAAGTGATATTTAAGATAAACCCAACAAAAATTTGTGAGAAGATTGGTCCTGTGAAAAATTTGTTAGGTCAAATGACCGACAATGAAAAGGAAAAGAGGAGAAGTCTGATTAAAGACTATATTTCTGTGTTTACTAGGGAATATTTTGATATTTTACCTCCAAATAAGCAAATCTGTTTAGGTTGTGAAGCAAGCGAACTTAATTGTTTAGCCATTACCAGAGAGGAAGTCATGATCAGATGAAAAATAAATGTAATACTAAGTCTGCCGTGGTTTGAACTACTGGACTATTAGCCAGAGTGCATGGGGTGCAATACTGAAAATTCTGATTGTGCTTCAGTTGTAAGCCTCAGGAATCTTAGAGGTTTCAGTGGAATCCCATGTTGCATTGCTTTTTTACCATGTCGTGGTGTAGTGGTATAGCTTGGGAGTACCAAGAGAGCGGGTTCGAATCCTCCTCATGGCTCCTACTGATTTTCTCAGATTAGAATGGCTTTATTTACATTATCCAGAAAGGCAAAGAGCTGGGCTGGTATACAAACTGATAAAATGTATAATAAGAGCACCTAATTCCTGTGTTCACCTAGTAGTAACTAGGTGCCCAGGAGTTAGGCAACTCTAGTGAGGTTGCCTCTGAGAGAAGATCAGCAACATGACCTTGACGCACCTCGACACAAGACAAATGTATATGTATACATAGGATTCCTTTCCAGGATAATGCAAATTAAAATAGAACACAAAACAGTGGAAATAAATTTAACAAATTTAGATTCAGGAAAGAGTGGGGAAATATTGGACTGGACATTGGATAGTTGATCTATAGAACAAATTTCCTGGTAATATAATAAACATGGAACACCTGATTTTTTCAAGAATATGTTTCTGCACGTTGTATAATCCTCATTGAAAAATAAGACAACTCCTCCCTTTATCCCAGGAATTTCTAGTAATAAATTTAGATTATTTATTAGTTCCTCACCTCGACCCCCAGCTATTATAATTCTCCAAAGTCCTTGTGATCAATACAACATGTGGATGGTTGTCGCAGCTGATAATCAAAGGATGTTGAGATCAATAGGGAAGGTTGAGACATGCAGTGGTCACTCACCAGGTGTTGTGATCAATGAGGCGGCGGGAGCCAGACAGCAGGCAGGTCTCGCCCGGACTGTGTGTTGCTGCTCAGGCCACAGTGCAATATCTATCACAGTATGGGTACAAGAGTGAACGTTTTATCCGTGCTGATCGCTTCTTTTTTCTCATGTGATTCAACATTTTCTATTATTAAACACTTCTATGTTATTGATAAACAAATTCAGGTCATGTCGGAGGTGTTTAATGGTCCTATTAAAGACAAAACTGTTGTATTGCACCTGGATGCAGCCATTCCAAAAGACGTCCAGCAAGCAATTATGGCCCAAAAGGCTCTGCAAGACACACTTCATGCTACTCAGACTCTTGGTGTCAACAAGACGTGGTGCTTTGACCAGCATGACCAGACAGTAATGAGTGGCAACACTGTTGTACATCTTGTCCTCTTTCTGGCCGACCCAAGCAAGTACCTCAAGTCCTTGTGGGTGAACTGGGAGCCCAAAAACCTCTTGTTCTTCAGCTTGGCCCACCAATATTCCTCCAATATTCTCACTGATGACGCACTCACAAAAGTCGAGAAATTAGCATTTATAGGAAATGTGAGACATGAGACTTATGGAAAGCTGAATACAATGTGTGTTTTTACATTCCTGCCTTTTACATCAGTCATGCCAATACTTCTAGGAGAATGGAACTCTCGGAAGTTTAATGAATGGGGTGAATTATTCACTAATCGATTCACGACATTCGAGGGCTATCAGTTTGAGTTGGCAACTTGGCCTATTGATAAACCTTTCCTGTATACGACAAACTCTTCTGGGATCAACCGAGAAGTTGGTGTGTCAGTAGAGATGTTAGATGCCCTAACACCAGTGCTCAACTTCACCTACACAGTGATCACCAGTCCACCTGATCTAAAATGGGGTGTCATTGAGAATGATTCTTGGCGGGGATTGTTAGGTCTGATTAATCAAAATGAAAAAAACTTTACTGTTAATTCCTTACATTTAACAGCTGATCGCAATGAAGATTTTGATTCTATACAACCTTACTTGATAGAAGATTTCAAGGCTTTCATTCCCTTTCCTGAGGCAAGGACTGAGTACCTGATAGTACTGCAGCCCTTCCATCCTCTGGTGTGGGTGGTCATCGCTGCCACCTTTATGGTTGCTCTCGCCTTCATGACACTCCAAGTAAGTAACATAAATTGAGACTATGACTGTGCGCAGCACCTGAGCAGGTGAGCTCATTAAGCTCCTCTGCTCAGGTGAGCATAGGTGCGTAGTCTCAATGGGTTCTGGGGGGGTTCCCAGAGTGTATGGCGCGTATCGGAGCATGGCGTCTAGTCGCGCAGGGGGCCTTAGACCGAGGGTTGTGTTGGAGTGGGGGTGGGAGGCTATGTGGTTTTATGTGGTCATGTAGGGAGAGTAAAGGAAGAGGAATGTTGAAGAGGAGAAGAGGAGAGGAATAGTAGTAGTAGTAGATGAATATGAATGAGTATGTGCCGTAGAGTTAATCCTGTGTGTAGATAGATAGATGTATGTGGATATGTAGAGGAGGGAGGGGGGTCCCTACCTGGCAAGGATATGTTGAGGAGGGAGGGGCCCCATACCAGAGAGGGTAGGAGACCAGAGTCTTAAGATGGGTATGGGGTGGAGAAGGAGGGGAAAGGTAGATAGATAGATGCGAGTATGAGGTTATGTTGAGGAGGGAGGGTCCCCCTCCCCTTCCCTACCTGGCACAGATATGTTGATGAGGGAGGGGGCTCCCCACTACCTGAGAGGGTAGGAGACCAGGCTCTTAAGATGGGTATGGGAGGGGAGAAGGAGGGGGAAAGGGGGGGAACAGGTGGTGGCGGCTTTGTGTTTGATAGTGGAGACATTATTTTTCTTAAAGAATGTCTGTTATATGCAAAGAAAATAACAATTTAACTTTTCCTCTCACCCAAGCCAGCTGTGTTGGTGGTGTTCAATGACGTCGATTAGTTAGCCATCAGACCGGGTCGTGTTAGCGGTGGGAACATCTCACCGTCAAATGGTGTGTGACAATGGATCCCCCTCCCTCCTTCACCCTCACATCTAGCTTGCTTCTAGACTGAAACGTATAATGTCCACATTGCTCTGAGGTTAGCACCAGGGTGTAGTAGCAACAGGAGTGGGTTGTGCACCCCCCTCACCTTTGCCTGTGTGAGTGTGAGGTGCTCCATGCGTTGTTTCGGACATTCGCGCTTGAGTGTGCAGTATCAGCATTAGCTGGTGGGGTCATATGTCCCTCCCCCTCCCCCCCCCCCCCCCCCCCCCCCGCGGCCTCTCCAGGCATTTGACAGTCTGCATCTATCACCTGACAATTTCCCACACACTTCAAATTACCTCAGTCCGTTGGTCTGGAGGACCGCTTTGGAGGTGTCGGATAACCTCTTGAGAGAGTTTGACACACCACACACCATAGCCAGAAGGTTGTGTTTTCACACTACTGAATGAAAGAATATATGCAATTTTTAGATCTATCCCTTGGAGCTTCACCATTACACTCATCTGTGGTATGAGGTGGGATGATCATAGCCTAACTCAGCCTAACCATAGCCTAACTCATGCCCGAAACGCTTTGCGTAATAGTGGCTTTAGGCATTGTATGTACTAGCTCTACCTATAAGTCAAACAATCCTTGTAAATATTTATTGTATGTATGTACCTTACCTAAATAAAATTGTATTGTGTATTGTATTGTAACTCCACCACCAGCTAGCCCAACTCCCCTCCAGAACCCTCTGCGTTACCTCAATTACGACATTCATTGATTCTCTCTCTCTCTCGAGCGGAGCCGTTAGTGAAATACCCGGCTTCAATTGCTTGGGTCTAGGATCTACAGTTTCGTCAGGTTGGTCTTATGCCATTAGGACTGTATGGCACTGTGCGCAACAGTAGTCTTTAATATCATAGCGAGACAATGTCACAGAATGTTCGACGTTCTTATACTGAAGGAGAGAGTGAGCAAGGCAGTTAGTAACGTAACGTGGAAATCAACGTTCTGTCTAATGTCTGAATAACAATATTGAAATGAGAACAATGTTTAGCCCTTACATTCCAAACACAATAAAATATTAGCACATGCTTGTTTAGTTCTTGTATCACGTAACGTAACGTTACATTACGTTATGACCAAATAACATTTGAAAATAATGTCAGGTTGGTCTTATGCCATTAGGACTGTATGGCACTGCGTGCAACAGTAGACTTGTAATATCATAGCAAGACATGTCACAGAATGTTCAGCGCTCTTATACTGAATGAGTGAAACATTAATCCTTCTCCTTAGGTCTGACCTATGTTAGAGTTTGGTCATGTCATTCCTTAGCTCAAGTTTTTTTGACTCAGCATCGTCCTTCTCACTCATCACCTATTTGTGCTTGATCCAGCAGAAAAAACAGAGACTGGTGCTATCATAGAATATTCATCTCTCTTAATACGTTTATTCAATAACTGGTAGACATAACATAACATAACATAACATAATGTAGCTACATATTTATCGTGGTAAAACAAACAAACAAATATACATAAATACACTTCGTGGTCAGACCTCCACTATACCTCAAACGCGCAATTCATTCTCTCTCCCTCAAGTGAGCAATGTTCCCCACATACAAATTCCAAGCAAAGTAAACATATATAAGACTAATGTGGAAAAACTTAGTCATGATACTATTATTATTATTATTATATTTTAAATTGACTTGTTCATTATCACCGAGTTCAAGGCTGTCTCTAAGACCTACATTATCCAAATGTAAACAACAATCGATGAGAATAAGACCGGATGAGTCGATAGTGAAATATTTAGCTCAGGGTTAAGTGAGTTATGACTGTTTTTTTCAGTTCTTGTAACACAGTCAACGTAACGTAATGCGGGAAAATAAACTTTCTGCTGCCCAAATAAATAGCATTTGAAAATTTATGCGTGTCTACTCAATCTCCATCGCCTCTTCATCCAACACCAAATATTGCACTGCAGTCCTTGTAACACACAATAACATTAGCGCTCAGTTCTTGTAACACAGTCAACGTAACGTAATGCGTGAAAATAAACTTTCTGCTGCCCAAACAAATAGCATTTGAAAATGTATGCATGTCTAGACAATCTCCTATAGCCCTTACATTCTTAATACAAATAAAACATTAGCACATGCTTGTATCACGTTATATCATCATTACGTAACATAACGTGGAAAACTTCTTTCTGTCTGATGACCAAATAGCATTTGAAAAAATGATGTCAGGTTTGTCTTATGCCATTAGGAGTGTATGGCACTGGGTGCAACAGTAGACTTGTAATATCAGAGCAAGACAATGTCACAGAATGTCTTATACCATAACATAACATAATGTAGAGATGCCATCCCATTCCACACGTGCTCACCAGAGGACATACCACGCTGGAAGAGAGAAGAGTTTGGGGAGACGTGATCACTACCTACAAATTCAAATATTGTTTTGTTAACTGCGTGATCGCAACATATATACCTCATGGTCTCTTGTTCTGCCTCTGACTAACCCCCCCTCCCCCTCACCCCCTCCCAAATCATTCATTCGCTCTCTCTCCATTAGGCAGGTCATGTTCCCCACATACAAATTCCAAGCTTGCGCTGTTAGCAACGTAACATCTATATAAATAAAAATGGAAATGTTCGTTTGTTCAAAATCGCTAATCTTCAAAAGTTCTTCACCGATTGCTTTGAAATTTTCACACAACGTTCCATTCGCATGCGGCCAGATTTTTATATACATACTATATAGATGTGCGGGACACAGAGTGTTGAGAATGTTTTACATACACGCCGTTCGTTCCCTGGTTGATTATGCAGCGCCTGCCTTACTCACTCTTTCTCCTGGTCAGTGGGCAAACGTTGAGGTTCTTCAAAATGATGCATTGCGGGTCATAACAGGTGCTCCCAGATGGACTACAATCCTGAACCTAAGACTAGAGACAAAGCTAACGTCGATTGAAATAAGGGTAAAGGGGATTGCTGCGTGCATGCTGACCAAGATATTGACTAGACCTAGAATCAGTTCACTTAAAGATATGATCACTGGAGCACTAACTTTGGACAGAAGAGCCTCCAATGGCAACAGGTGGACCCATTGTGCGATAAACGCCATCGATACATTCGATATGGCAAACACAGTCACTGAGAGGGGTGTCGACGACATACATGCAGATTTTGTTATACAAGCCCCTTGGGAATCTCTGCCAGCAGTCTTTCAGATTATGGCTCTTGACGGAAAGAAGAACCAGTCACATCCTCATCTGCTACGTCACATTGCACAGATGCATATAGAGGCAAACATGGCATCCGACAGCTTCACTTACTTCACGGATGGGTCAGTAGACCAGCAGGGACAAGAAACCGGAGCTGCAGTTAAAGCAGGAAACTCTGTATATAGTTGGAGGCTCTCAAATGGGTGTTCGACTTTACAAACAGAGATGCTAGCCATTCAAAAGGCTTTGGAACATGCTCTTGCTGAACACCGACAACATGTTATCATCCATACAGATTCGAGAACCGCCATTGAAACCTTGCAACAAGAACACATATGTGATAACATCCATCTGATCACAAATGTCTTATCATTCATGCACGCACTCAAACGACAAGGCCGACGGGTACTTATCAACTGGGTGCCAAGTCATGTGGGACTAATAGGAAATGACATTGCAGACGAAGCTGCAAAACTTGCTACTAAGAGGAGAAATGTAGACATTTACATACCACGGAGTCTATCCCAGATGAAGAAAGTAATTCGAAACAGAGCAATGCAAAAGATGTACAGTGACCACAACACAGCAGTTGCAACATCAGGATCTGCGGGTTGGTACAAGAATTCCACCAACTACGAACCACTTAGTTTGATGAAAGGGGGCTGTAGAACAACAGAAGTGCACTTACATCGCATCAGGCTTGGATACCCATGTGCATGGGAAATAGGCTTACAGGTTCCGGAAGATGAGAGGAATTGTCAACACTGTGGAGAAATGCCCGACAGACCACTGGAACATTATCTAACACAGTGCACAGTTACAAACCCGTTCAGATTTCAACTTAGATTCATCAGAGCAGAAGAAGTTGTTAAACACATATGGCAAAATCTTACTGAAGCGACCATACGGGTCATACATACTCATACTCCGCCCAAGTAAAACAGAAACAAGCAACACTTAGTGGGCCAGCCAGAGGCTTAGGGCCCGCGCAGGATTATCCCTGCAAAAAAGAAAAAAAAAATATATAGATGTCACGTCTGTGACGGTAAAAAAAACAAGCTTTTCTGAAAAACTATTTTTCAATTGTTTTTCATGTGCGGGAAATCTTTGAAACCTCTTTACCAATTGCTCTTAAATTTTGACACAACGTTGCATTCGAATAGGTGCGTCTTTTTATATATCTACTATATGCGTGACTCACCTGTGATGTGAAAAAAAAATGCGCCATCTGTAGGACGTAAGAGCAACACACGCTTTTTTTTTTTAAAGTTCTTCACCGATTGCTTTGAAATTTTGACACAACGTTCAATTCAAATACGTGCGTGTTTTTATATACATACTATTTAGATGTCACACACCTGTGACAGGTGTAAACGTGCGTTTTATTTAAAACAGCGCCATCTGTTACATGTAAGAGCAACACACGATATACAAAATATCTTATGATTCCATTTCAATGTTCCCGATTGCATTGATAAATTGAATTTTCATAGATTTTGATTTATTTTCATTTTGATTTAATTGTTTTGTATGACGTTGCGTTGGAGTTGAGCTGTGTTGTTTACCATGTCGTTCATTTCGTTGGTATAGCTTATTTGTTTCTTTTTCATGGTTTTCATTTCGTTTTTTAACTATTCTTCTAATTTTTCAATGCAATTGATGGTGAATTTGAGCTGTGTCGATTGATCTGCGTTTGAATTGAAATATTTCGTTAGTATTTTTTGTTTTTGTTTTGAAAACATGAAAATGGGCAACACGTTTATTTCACAGCTGCAATTGTGCAACAAACAGCCATGAATCCACCTGCTACAATGTTAACTGTTTTCTTCACGTTATGTCAAAAGGACGCGTTTGTAAATCACTGCTGTGTTCGGAAGTGCCTACATATTACACATAGAATGCGAGTAGAAAATCATTTGAATGACGCAAACGAGGAGAGCGAGTCGATGGACAACCTGGCATATTCAAATAAACTACGATATGCAGACTGCACACGGTGCATCCCAATCAGGATGAGTGCTTCCTTCTTCTCATGCTGTTGGTAAACGTTCCCGGTCCAACGTCTTTCCAGTCATTGAGATTTGTCAACGGCATAATTTATGCCACTTTCCATAGTGCATGTCAAGCTCTTAATTTATTGGAGAACGACCGACACTGGGATGTATGAATTAATGAAGCGGCCAACACGTCACATCCAAATCAAATTCGAGTATTGTTTGCAATCATATTGACCACCTTCGTCTCCATCAGAGTTATGGGAGAAATATAAATCGAACATGGCTGAAGATATTATCCGTCGAATACACAAGGAAAATTCAAATATGAACATATATTTCACATCAGAAATCTAAAACGAAACGTTGATAATTACTGAAGATTTGTGCTTAGAAATCGCAAACAAAGTTCTAAAAATATTGGAAATGCCATCACCGAATCGATCTGCTTCGTTCGATGTAGAATTGCGTCGGGATCAAAATTACAACATGGGTGATCTGTTGTATGTGCAGTCAAACATTCCTTAGCTAACGCTTGAACGAAAAGGCATTTACAATCAAATAATTCAAACGGTCAATAACAGGGTTATCTTGAGTTGATTTCGGGGCTTTAGTGTCCCCGCGGCCCGGTCCTTGACCAGGCCTCCACCCCCAGGAAGCAGCCCGTGACAGCTGACTAACACCCAGGTACCTATTTACTGCTAGGTAACAGGGGCATTCAGGGTGAAAGAAAGTTTGCCCATTTGTTTCTGCCTCGGGCGGGAATCGAACCCGCGCCACAGAATTACGAGTGATCTTACCTCAGGACTGATTTCATTGCCTCATAACTTCTGCAATTTAATGACGTCAAAAAAAAAGAATTAGTTGGAAAAAGTATCCCCATTATTCAAACCAATTATAAGAATCATGATTGTCTGAGTGAACGAGCTATTCATGTGGCCAAGATCAAAGACGTCTACGAACTTAACAATATTATTCAGTCTAACATTCAAAGCGAGGCAGTCACATACAAGTCCGTCGACACTGTTGAGGTAAACGATGAAGCAGTTAATTATCCAACAGAATTTTTGAATTGACTCGATCTGTCACGAATATCACCGCGCATACTGCAACTAAAAATCGGCGTGCCAATTATCATGTTGCGAAATATCAACAAGCCAAAGCTTTGCAACGGCACGAGGCTTGCAGTAAAAAAATTAATCAGCAACGTCGCAGCAGCAACAATCTTCACAGGACCTTTCAGAGGTGAAGATATCCTCATTCCTCGCATTCCTATGATTCCAACAGATATGCCATTTCAATATAAGAGACTAATTTCCAATTCGATTGGCGTTTGGAATTACCATCAACAAAGTTCATGGCCAATCTTTAGAATTGTGCTGTTTATAGCTAGACACGAATTGGTTCTCACATGGACAATTATATGTTGCGTGTTCTAGAGTCGGCAAACCTGACAATCTCTATATTTCCACAGACAATGGAACAACAAAATATATTGTATACCCACAAGAATTGTGAAATTAAACATATTAGAAACGTGCACTTTCTCTCTTCTTTTTTCCATTTAACCAGACTGAGCCACAGCAACGCGTGGCGGGTACTGCTAGTATATAAATAAAAATGAAAATGTTCGTTTGTTCAAAATCGCTAATCTCCGAAAGTTCTTCACTGATTGCTTTGAAATTTTCACACAATGTTTCATTCGCATTCGAGCAGGTTTTTATATACATACTATATAGATGTCACGTCTGTGACGAAAAAAACATGCTTTTTCTAAAAAAAAACTGTGTTTTTCATGTGAGGGAAATCTTCAAAACCTCTTTACCGATTGCTTTCAAATTTTGAAATAACGTTGCATTCGAATAGGCGAGTGTTTTTATATACCTACCATATACATTCTTCACCTGTGATAAGAAAAAACATGTTTTTTTTTTTTTAAACAGCGCCATCTGTAGGACATAAGAGCAACACACACTGCAATCTTCGAAAGTTCTTCACCGATTGCTTTGAAATTTTGACTCAACGTTCCATTCGAATGTGTGTGTTTTTATATACTTACTATTTATATACCACACCTGTGACTGGTAAAAACAAGCTTTTTTTCTTAAAACAGCGCCATCTGTTGCACATAAGAGGAACATGCACTAAATAATATATGTTACCATTTCATTTCAATGTTTCTGATTACATTGATAAATTGAATTTTCATTAATTTTGATTTTTTTTTTCATTTTGATTTCATTATTTTGTGTGACAATGCATTGGAATTGAGCTATGAAGTTTACCAAACTGTTCATTTCGTGAGTATAGTTTATTTGTTTCTATTTTCATTTTATTCATTTCGTTTTTTTTAAATGTTCATATTTTTCAGTGCAATTGGTGGTGAAATTGAGCTGTATCGGTTGATCTGCATTTGAATTAAAATATTTCGTTAGTATTTTTTGTTTTTGTTTTGAAAACAAGAAAATGGACATAACGTTTATTTCACAGCTGCAAATGTGCAACGAACAGCCATGAATCCACCGGCTGCAACTGTGAGAATTTATTTTCTTGACAGGTTATCAAAGAATTAAGTCCTATTGATGTTACGTTAATCGCAACTACCTCGCAAGAGAGGCAGACATTAAACAGCAAGAGCTGCCAGTGGCAGATATTTAATCTTAAAGCCTAAGATCATAGGACAGCGGGAGCAAACCGCCAGGTGAAACCACTCGGGTAACACCTGTCACTTAGGTCGCTGGCTCCTCCTAGTTGACAACTAATAAAGTGTAGCCGACGGATTCTCACCTCTTATTTATAGAAGTGTGGTGCTGTGCAATGGACTCGAGCTTTAGATACAGACTTAATATAAACATAAGCAGGCAAAGCGTTGCAGAACATGAAATGTGGGGCAGTAATATTGGAAGGTTTGACGTAAACGACCGTTTTCTATAACAAAACAATTTATTCACAAAAACAAGACTAAAACTACAACACAGTGAATTTACGTTACTTTACTGTCACTCCAGTGGCACATTAAAGTACAGCTAATCAACAGCCTGATGGACCCACGGTATCCTTATCCCGTCGTCGCTGACTGAACAATGACACTAACTGAACACAGTGGTGCCCACTGGTGACGCAAGCTTGCAATCAATATTGTCACGGCTTCACGGTGACCAATACTATAATCACAAAGACTCGACTGGCGCTCGATGCCCACAACGAGGTACCAAGTAACAAGGCGGTTAATCCAAGAATGATAACCCCTTATAAAAAAAATCTTACGTTAACACTTGTCTCTCAGGACAAACAAAAGTTACTCTAATTGAATTTAAACAATTACGTTAACACACACGTGTCTCAACGACACTTAAATGGCATCAATAACTCGTAAATCAATTAATTACATCAACTTAAAAGTCAAGCATTCGGTGAGTAATTCCCAATTAATTACTGAATACAACAGCCTATTAATTCAGACGAGTATTGATAAAGCCTTCTGTCTCTCAACTGACAGTTCACTTCCGGTCTTACGACAAGATTACCTTAACGAGGGTAGACTACTGTACCACACACAAGGTTACAACACACCGTGTAAACAACAACATCAACACCTGGTGAATTCACTAAGTGGCGATTACTAATTATCTTTAATTAGCTACGAGTGCTTAATCACCCTGTCCGCCGACAGAGCTGATCAGTCCAACGAATTACAACAGCTTAATTACAGCGCAATTGACTCCGATCAAGGCAGACCGTCAACCCCTTACGTTAATTACTCAATTAACGACAGCTCGTTAAATCGTTAACACTACGTTAGTCTTCACTTGACAATTCCTCCACTGCGTGAACTTCACTGTGACTGTTGCCTTTACACGTCCCTACGTTAATCCCAACAATGTTCAACGAACAAGTGACCTCGTTAAGTAAATCGTGACCCCCGGTGACGTTAACTGACTTTAATTCTCACGGAATCCTTCACAGTACACAACGCCTTCCACCAAGGTCAAACTTGTCTACGGTTTACACATGGTACAACACAGTACATCACAGTACAACACAGTACACCCTTGCCACTCACGGCAAAACTTGTAAATGACTTCCCCCAGTAAATTATCCACCAATAATTCCCACTTTACCACAACACAACAGTAAAATATATAACCAAGGGAAATCTCCCTGATACCACTTTTCACTGCTGAAAAAGGGAATCAAATTACAGCGAATACATACACGACACATAGAAAAATAATAGAAGTAAATAACTCACTTTACCTCTGAATGTGTCACTAGGTGTCTTCACACACGTCATAAATCACAGTTGGGCCCAACCTCAACTTGATGACGGCAACAGGGTAGACTCACACGTCTCCAATTCCCATTCACCTCCCCAGGTGGTCACAGGGACAGAGGACAGACGGAACACTGGGGGCGAACCCAGCTTCAGAGTTTTATTACCCAAACGGAAACAGTGTACTTACATTAATGATGTGGGGCCCCTCTTTCACTCACACATACACGTCAATCACACTCCCACTGCTGCTGCTGGATGATGACGTAGGCGTCCTCACTTCCTACACGTGGTCAGGTGGAGCACAGGGTCCTAGACCACGGGGTGTTAGCTCTACACACACACAGAGACCAGGATGGCGCAGATACACCGGCTTAGGCAAGCCAGGGTTGCGCACAGCAGCAGGGATGCGGTACCACGCCCTTCCACTTGACACGGTACCCCAGGATACGACGGTACACGGTGTTACACGGTACACAAGATGGAGTCCTTCACTGTTCCTCAGAATTATAACATTTAAGGTTTCTCTCATAACACTGAAACCCTTTCTAGCACGTCTCCCAGCAGTATCTTCAAGCACAGATACGATCGACGGCGGATGTCACTTTTGTAGCCTGATAATTAACGCCTCACTCAGTCCAGTTCCTCTAAGATGGCGTCCCACAATTACGCGGTTAGATGACAAGTTCACACGGCTCGATACAGGCCGCTTTCCGCTCTACCGGATTCTTACGCACGGCACACGGAAAGATAGCAAGATGTTGGCGTGACTTTCAGCAACGTTGCAGGCGGATATTTCCCGATGCTTGGCCTAGCATGGGAAATACGTCCTGTCCTCAGGGTGCAACGTCCAAGGTAAGAATGTCGTTTCCCGCCAATACTATGCCTGGAGGTACCTATGCGGTACCCCTCAGCGTCTTGGCCAATCACGGTTCAGCGTTTCTGAGGCCCAGGCCCTCAGCCAATCCCGCACCTGCCCCATGACGCTACCCCTACTCACACACGAGGTGGACACGTGATAGGGGGGGTGGTCTACGGCCGTTAACCCCCCATACCTCCCTCTCTACACTTGACTTGTACAAAAAATTCTTTGAAATCAATTCCCTCCTGTAATTTCCTTCACAGACCTGATACAGCGATCAGAATGACATCAATGGCTAGCAAATGTCATGGGCTGTCCAACGACACCCAACACGACTGTGGAAAAGTTATATTCAGAAAGTTGAATCACGGTGCACATCACTGGTGCACTATGCAATTTCGTACTCAATTCAGTGCACGAGAGAGCAGGGAAAATATGTCCCCTGACAGCAACGTTAACTGCTTTCTTCACCTTAAGTCAAAATGAGACATTTGCGAAAACATAGCTGTATTCTGAAGTGCCTACGTATTACAAATGGAATGCCAATAAAAAATCATTTGAACGACGCAAACGAGGAGAGCGAGTCGACGAACAACCTGACATATTCAAATAAACTACGATAGGCAGACTATACACCGTGCTTACCAATCAAGATGAATGCTTCTTTCTTCGCATGCTGTTGGTAAATGTGTCCGGCCCAACGTCTTTCCAGCAATTGAGATTTGTCAACGGCGTAACACATGCCACTTCCTGTAGTGCATGTCAAGCTCTGAATTTATTGGAAAATTACCGACACTGGGATGTATGTCTTAATATGCATCCAACACGACCCATCCAAATCAAATTCGTGCATTGTTTGTAATCATATTGACAACCTGCTCTCCTTCATCTCTAACAGAGTCATGGGAGAAATATCAATCGCACATGGCTGAAGATATTATCCGTCGAATACGCAAGGGAAATTCAAATATGAACATGGATTTCACAGCAAAAATCTACAACGAAGCGTTGATAATGATTGAAGATTTGTGCTTAGAAATCGAGAACAAAGTTCTCAATCAGTTGGAAATACCATCACCGAATCGATCTGCTGCGGCTTCGTTTGATGTAGAATTGCGTCGTGAACAAAATTACAACACAGGTGATCTGTTGTCGTATGTGCAATCAAATATTCCTAATCTAATGCTTGAGCGAAAAGGCATTTACAATCAAATAATTCAAACTGTCAATAACGAGCTTGTTGAAATATTCTTTGATGCGCCAGGAGGAACTGGTAAAACCTTCCCTAATTAGATTTATTCTGGGAGCATTTCGATCCCAAAATGACATAACCTTAGCTCTCGCATCGTCCGGAATTGCTGCGACATTGCTACCGTGTGGAAGAACTGCTACTTCGGCCTTGAAATCGCCATTGAACATGCAATTCATTGAAACTCCCACGTGCAACATATCCAAAGCATCGGCATGGGAAAAGTATTGCAAAAATGCAAAATTATTGTTTGGGATGAAGGCCCAATGGACCACAAAAAATCGCTCGAGGCTCTTGATCGATAATTGCAAGATTGGCGTGAAACATCAGACCATTTGGGAACGCAGTGATATTGCTTGCAGGAGTTTTCAGGCAAACATTACCTGTAATTCCTCGATCAACACCAGCGGACGAAATAAATGCTGGCCTGAAACACTCTACTTTGTGTCGCTACATAAAGACATTTAAATTAACTACACATATGCGTGTCCAGCTGCAAAACGATCCACCAGCTGAGATATTCTCACATCAATTGCTGGAAATTGGGAACGGAAACGTGCCGGTTGATCTAACCTCAGGACGAATTTTATTGCCTCATAATTTCTACAATTTAGTGACGTCAAAAGAAAAATAGGTTGAAAAAGTATTTCCCAATATTCAAACCAATTATAAGAATCATGATTGGCTGAATGATCGAACTGGTCTTGCGGCCAAGAACGAAGACGTCTACAAACTTAACAATATTATTCAGTCTAACATTCAAAGCAAGACAGTCACATACAAGTCCGTCAATACTGTTGTGGAAGCAGATGAAGCGGTTAATTATCCAACAGACTTTTTGAGTTCACATGATCTGCCAGGAATACCATCACACGTACGACAATTGAATATCGGCTTGCCTATTATCATGTTGCGAAATATCAACCAGTAAAACTTTGCAATGCCACGCGCCTTGCAGTAAAAAAAAATAATCAGCGTCGTTGTAGAAGCAACAATCTTGACAGGACTTTTCAAATGTGAAGATGTCCTCATTCCTCACATTCCTATGATTCCAATGGATATGCCATTTCAATTTAAGAGACTGAAATTTCCAATTCGACTGGCGTTTGCAATCATCATCAACAAAGCACAGGGCTAATCTTTAGAATTGTGCAGTTTATATCTAGACACGGATTGCTTCACACATGGACAATTATATGTTGCGTGTTCTACAGTCGGCAAACCAGACAATCTCTATGTCTCTACAGACAATGGAACAACAAAAAATATTGTATACCCACAAGCATTGTGAAATGAAACATATTAGAAAAGTGCACTTTCTCTTCTCTGCCTTTCACATTTAACCAGACTTGAGCCACAGCAACGCGTGGCGGGTACACCTAGTATATATATATATATATAAATATATATATATATATATATATATATATATATATATATATATATATATATATATATATATATATATATATATATATATATATATATATATATATATATATGTCGTACCTAGTAGCCAGAACGCACTTCTCTCCCTACTATGCAAGGCCCAATTTGCCTAATAAGCCAAGTTTTCATGAATTAATTGTTTTTCGACTACCTAACCTACCTAACCTAACCTAACCTAACTTTATCGGCTACCTAACCGAACCTAACCTATAGAGATAGGTTAGGTAGGGTTGGTTAGGTTCGGTCATATATCTACGTTAATTTTACCTCTAATAAAAAAAAATTTACCTCATATATAATGAAATTGGTAGCTTTATCATTTCATAAGAAAAAAATTAGAGAAAATATAATAATTTAGGAAAACTTGGCTTATTAGGCAAATCGGGCCTTGCATAGTAGGCAGAGAAGTGCGTTCTGGCTACTAGGTACGACATATATATATATATATATATATATATATATATATATATATATATATATATATATATGTCGTACCTAGTAGCCAGAACGCACTTCTCAGCCTTCTATGCAAGGCCCGATTTGCCTAATAAGCAAAGTTTTCATGAATTAATTGTTTTTCGACTACCTAACCTACCTAACCTAACCTAACTTTTTCGGCTACCTAACCTAACCTAACATATAAAGATATGTTAGGTTAGGTTAGGTAGGGTTGGTTAGGTTCCGTCATATATCTACGTTAATTTTAACTCCAATAAAAAAAATTGACCTCATACATAATGAAATGGGTAGCTTTATCATTTCATAAGAAAAAAAATACAGAAAATATATTAATTCTGGAAAACTTGGCTAATTAGGCAAATCGGGCCTTGTGTAGTAGGCTGAGAAGTGCGTTCTGGCTATTAGGTACGACATATATATATATATATATATATATATATATATATATATATATATATATATATATATATATATATATATATGTCGTACCTAGTAGCCAGAACGCACTTCTCTCCCTACTATGCAAGGCCCAATTTGCCTAATAAGCCAAGTTTTCATGAATTAATTGTTTTTCGACTACCTAACCTACCTAACCTAACCTAACCTAACTTTATCGGCTACCTAACCGAACCTAACCTATAGAGATAGGTTAGGTAGGGTTGGTTAGGTTCGGTCATATATCTACGTTAATTTTACCTCTAATAAAAAAAAATTTACCTCATATATAATGAAATTGGTAGCTTTATCATTTCATAAGAAAAAAATTAGAGAAAATATAATAATTTAGGAAAACTTGGCTTATTAGGCAAATCGGGCCTTGCATAGTAGGCAGAGAAGTGCGTTCTGGCTACTAGGTACGACATATATATATATATATATATATATATATATATATATATATATATATATATATATATATGTCGTACCTAATAGCCAGAACGCACTTCTCAGCCTACTATTCAAGGCCCGATTTGCCTAATAAGCCAAGTTTTCATGAATTAATGTTTTTTCGTCTACCTAACCTACCTAACCTAACCTAACCTAGCTTTTTTTGGCTACCTAACCTAACCTTACCTATAAATATAGGTTAGGTTAGGTTAGGTAGGGTTGGTTAGGTTCGGTCATATATCTACGTTAATTTTAACTCCAATAAAAAAAAATTGACCTCATACATAGAGAAAAGGGTTGCTTTATCATTTCATAAGAAACAAATTATAGTAAATATATTAATTCAGGAAAACTTGGCTTATTAGGCAAATCGGGCCTTGAATAGTAGGCTGAAAAGTGAGTTCTGGCTACTAGGTACGACATATATATATATATATATATATATATATATATATATATATATATATATATATGTCGTACCTAGTAGCCAGAACGCACTTCTCAGCCTTCTATGCAAGGCCCGATTTGCCTAATAAGCAAAGTTTTCATGAATTAATTGTTTTTCGACTACCTAACCTACCTAACCTAACCTAACTTTTTCGGCTACCTAACCTAACCTAACATATAAAGATATGTTAGGTTAGGTTAGGTAGGGTTGGTTAGGTTCCGTCATATATCTACGTTAATTTTAACTCCAATAAAAAAAATTGACCTCATACATAATGAAATGGGTAGCTTTATCATTTCATAAGAAAAAAAATACAGAAAATATATTAATTCTGGAAAACTTGGCTAATTAGGCAAATCGGGCCTTGTGTAGTAGGCTGAGAAGTGCGTTCTGGCTATTAGGTACGACATATATATATATATATATATATATATATATATATATATATATATATATATATATATATATATGTCGTACCTAGTAGCCAGAACGCACTTTTCAGCCTACTATGCAAGGCCCGATTTGCCTAATAAGCCAAGTTTTCCTGAATTATTATTTTTCCTGTAATTTTTTTCTTATGAAATAATAAAGCTACCCATTTCATTACGTATGACGTCAATTTTTTTTTATTGGAGTTAAAATTAACGTAGATATATGACCGAACCTAACCAACCATACCTAACCTAACCTAACCTATATTTATAGGTAAGGTTAGGTTAGGTAGCCAAAAAAAGCTAGGTTAGGTTAGGTTAGGTAGGTTAGGTAGACGAAAAAACTTTAATTCATGAAAACTTGGCTTATTAGGCAAATCGGGCCTTGAATAGTAGGCTGAGAAGTGCGTTCTGGCTATTAGGTACGACATATATATATATATATATATATATATATATATATATATATATATATATATATATATATATATATATATATATATATATATATATATATATATATATATGTCGTACCTAGTAGCCAGAACGCACTTCTCAGCCTACAATGCATGGCCCGATTTGCCTAATAAGCCAAGTTTTCCTGAATAAATATATTTTCTCTAATTTTTTTCCTATGAAATGATAAAGCTACCCATTTCATTATGTATGAAGTAAATTTTTTTTATAGGAGTTAAAATTAACGTAGATATATGACCGAACCTAACCAACCCTACCTAACCTAACCTAACCTATCTTTATAGGTTAGGTTAGGTTTGGTAGCAGAAAAAGTTAGGTTAGGTTAGGTTAGGTAGTCGAAAAACAAATAATTCATGAAAACTTGGCTTATTAGGCAAATTGGGCCTTGCATAGTAGGCTGAGAAGTGCGTTCTGGCTACTAGATACGACATATATATATATATATATATATGTCGTACCTAATAGCCAGAACGCACTTCTCAGCCTACTATGCAAGGCCCGATTTGCCTAATAAGCCAAGTTTTCATGAATTAATGTTTTTTCGACTACCTAATCTACCTAACCTAACCTAACCTACCTTTTTCGGCAACCTAACCCAACCTAACCTATAAAGATAGGTTAGGTTAGGTTAGGTAGGGTTGGTTAGGTTCGGTCATATATCTACGTTAATTTTAACTACAATAAAACAAAATTGATATATATATATATATATATATATATATATATATATATATATATATATATATATATATATATATATATATATATATATATATATATATATATATATATATATATATATATATATATATATATAAATATATATATATATGTCGTACCTAGTAGCCAGAACGCACTTCTCAGCCTTCTATGCAAGGCCAGATTTGCCTAATAAGCCAAGTTTTCATGAATTAATGTTTTTTCGACTACCTAACCTACCTAACCTAACCTAACCTAACTTTTTCGGCTACCTAACCTAACCTAACCTATAGAGATAGGTTAGGTTAGGTTAGGTAGGGTTGGTTAGGTTCGGTCAAATATCTAAATTAATTTTAACTCCAATAAAAAAAAATTGACCTCATATATAATGAAATGGGTAGCTTTATCATTTCATAAGAAAAAATTAGAATAAATATATATATTCAGGAAAACTTGGCTTATTAGGCAAATCGGGCCTTGCATAGTAGGCTGAGAAGTGCGTTCTGGCTACTAGGTACGACATATATATATATATATATATATATATATATATATATATATATATATATATATATATATATATATATATATATATATATAAATATATATATATATATATATATATATATATATATATATATATATATATATATATGTCGTACCTAGTAGCCAGAACGCACTTCTCAGCCTACTATGCAAGGCCTGATTTGCCTAATAAGCCAAGTTTTCCTGAATTAATATATTTTCTTTAATTTTTTTCTTATGAAATGATAAAGCTACCCATTTCATTATGTATGAGGTCAATTTATTTATTGGAGTTAAAATTAACGTAGATATATGACCGAACCTAACCAACCCTACCTAACCTAACCTAACCTATCTTTATAGGTTAGGTTGGGTTAGGTAGCAGAAAAAGTTAGGTTAGGTTAGATTAGGTAGGTTAGGTAGTCGAAAAAACATTAATTCATGAAAACTTGGCTTATTAGGCAAATTGGGCCTTGCATAGTAGACTGAGAAGTGCGTTCTGGCTACTAGGTACGACATATATATATATATATACATATATATATATATATATATATATATATATATATATATATATATATATATATATATATATATATATATATATATATATATTAACGCACAACTCTCGTAAACACGAGAGTGAAGTATACAACTTTAGAACACTTTCCCACCAGGAGACTCGAACCCTAGCCAGCACAGAAGCCTTCCAGCAACTGGCATAACAAGTACGCCTTAACCCGCTCCACCACCTGCTCAGACCCTTAAAAGAGATGGTAATTTCGGAGTATTTAAATACCCCAACGATCAACACCTCCCAAGAGCACCAGAGCAAGTGAGGGGTCATTTATACGTTTATTTCATCAAGTCCCTGTTAATATGGGAAGACACAGTGTCTCTGCTTAAGGCACAACTCTCCTAAACACGAGAGTGAAGTATACAACTTTAGAACACTTTCCCACCAGGAGACTCGAACCCTAGCCAGCACAGAAGCCTTCCAGCAACTGGCATAACAGGTACGCCTTAACCCGCTCCACCACCTGCTCAGACCCTTAAAAGAGATGGTAATTTCGGAGTATTTAAATACCCCAAAGATCAACACCTCCCAGGAGCACCAGAGCAAGTGAGGGGTCATTTATACGTTTATTTCATCAAGTCCCTGTTAATATGGGAAGACACAGTGTCTCTGCTTAAGGCACAACTCTCCTAAACACGAGAGTGAAGTATACAACTTTAGAACACTTTCCCACCAGGAGACTCGAACCCTAGCCAGCACAGAAGCCTTCCAGCAACTGGCATAACAGGCACGCCTTAACCAGCTCCACCACCTGCTCAGACCCTTAAAACAGATGGTAATTTCGGATTATTTAAATACCCCAAAGATCAACACCTCCCAAGAGCACCAGAGCAAGTGAGGGGTCATTTATACGTTTATTTCATCAAGTCCCTGTTAATATGGGAAGACACAGTGTCTCTGCTTAAGGCACAACTCTCCTAAACACGAGAGTGAAGTATACAACTTTAGAACACTTTCCCACCAGGAGACTCGAACCCTAGCCAGCACAGAAGCCTTCCAGCAACTGGCATAACAGGTACGCCTTAACCCGCTCCACCACCTGCTCAGACCCTTAAAAGAGATGGTAATTTCGGAGTATTTAAATACCCCAAAGATCAACACCTCTCAAGAGCACCAGAGCAAGTGAGGGGTCATTTATACGTTTATTTCATCAAGTCCTTGTTAATATGGGAAGACACAGTGTCTCTGCTTAAGGCACAACTCTCCTAAACACGAGAGTGAAGTATACAACTTTAGAACACTTTCCCACCAGGAGACTCGAACCCTAGCCAGCACAGAAGCCTTCCAGCAACTGGCATAACAGGTACGCCTTAACCCGCTCCACCACCTGCTCAGACCCTTAAAAGAGATGGTAATTTCGTTGTATTTAAATACCCCAAAGATCAACACCTCCCAAGAGCACCAGAGCAAGTGAGGGGTCATTTATACGTTTATTTCATCAAGTCCCTGTTAATATGGGAAGACACAGTGTCTCTGCTTAAGGCACAACTCTCCTAAACACGAGAGTGAAGTATACAACTTTAGAACACTTTCCCACCAGGAGACTCGAACCCTAGCCAGCACAGAAGCCTTCCAGCAACTGGCATAACAGGTACGCCTTAACCCGCTCCACCACCTGCTCAGACCCTTAAAAGAGATGGTAATTTCGTTGTATTTAAATACCCCAAAGATCAACACCTCCCAAGAGCACCAGAGCAAGTGAGGGGTCATTTATACGTTTATTTCATCAAGTCCCTGTTAATATGGGAAGACACAGTGTCTCTGCTTAAGGCACAACTCTCCAGGTGGTGGAGCGGGTTAAGGCGTACCTGTTATGCCAGTTGCTGGAAGGCTTCTGTGCTGGCTAGGGTTCGAGTCTCCTGGTGGGAAAGTGTTCTAAAGTTGTATATATATATATATATATATATATATATATATATATATATATATATATATATATATATATATATATATATATATATATATATATATGTATATATATATATATATATATATATATATATATATATATATATATATATATATATACATATATATATATATATATATATATATATATATATATATATATATATATGTATATATATATATATATATATATATATATATGTCGTACCTAGTAGCCAGAACTCACTTCTCAGCCTACTATGCAAGGCCCGATTTGCCTAATAAGCCAAGTTTTCATGAATTAATTGTTTTTCGACTACCTAACCTACCTAACCTAACCTAACCTAACTTTTTCGGCTACCTAACCTAACCTAACTTATAAAGATAGGTTAGGTTAGGTTAGGTAGGGTTGGTTAGGTTCGGTCATATATCTATGTTAATTTTAACTCCAATAAAAAAAAATTGACCTCATACATATTGAAATGGGTAGCTTTATCATTTCATAAGAAAAAAAATAGAGAAAATATAATAATTCAGGAAAACTTGGCTTATTAGGCAAATCGGGCATTGCATAGCAGGCTGAGAAGTGCGTTCTGGCTACTAGGTACGACATATATATATATATATATATATATATATATATATATATATATATATATATATATATATATATATATATATATATATATATGTCGTACCTAGTAGCCAGAACTCACTTCTCAGCCTACTATGCAATGCCCGATTTGCCTAATAAGCCAAGTTTTCATGAATTAATGCTTTTTCGTCTACCTAACCTACCTAACCTAACCTAACCTAGCTTTTTTTGGCTACCTAACCTAACCTTACCTATAAAGATAGGTTAGGTTAGGTTAGGTAGGGTTGGTTAGGTTCGGTCATATATCTACGTTAATTTTAACTCCAATAAAAAAAAATTGACCTCATTCATAGTGAAAAGGGCAGCTTTATCATTTCATAAGAAAAATATTATAGAAAATATATTAATTCAGGAAAACTTGGCTTATTAGGCAAATCGGGCCTTGCATAGTAGGCTGAGAAGTGAGTTCTGGCTACTAGGTACGACATATATATATATATATATATTTATATATATATATATATATGTCGTACCTAGTAGCCAGAACTCACTTCTCAGCCTACTATTCAAGGCCCGATTTGCCTAATAAGCCAAGTTTTCCTGAATTAATATATTTACTATAATTTTTTTCTTATGAAATGATAAAGCAACCCTTTTCTCTATGTATGAGGTCAATTTTTTTTTATTGGAGTTAAAATTAACGTAGATATATGACCGAACCTAACCAACCCTACCTAACCTAACCTAACCTAACCTATATTTATAGGTAAGGTTAGGTTAGGTAGCCAAAAAAAGCTAGGTTAGGTTAGGTTAGGTAGGTTAGGTAGACGAAAAAACATTAATTCATGAAAACTTGGCTTATTAGGCAAATCGGGCCTTGCATAGTAGGCTGAGAAGTGCGTTCTGGCTACTAGGTACGACATATATATATATATATATATATATATATATATATATATATATATATATATATATATGTCGTACCTAGTAGCCAGAACTCACTTCTCAGCCTACTATGCAAGGCCCGATTTGCCTAATAAGCCAAGTTTTCCTGAATTATTATATTTTATATAATTTTTTTCTTATGAAATGATGAAGCTTCCCATTTCATTATGTATGAGGTCAATTTTTTTTTTATTGGAGTTAAAATTAACGTAGATATATGACCGAACCTAACCAACCCTACCTAACCTAATCTAACCTATCTTTATAGGTAAGGTTAGGTTAGGTAGCCAAAAAAAGCTAGGTTAGGTTAGGTTAGGTAGGTTAGGTAGACGAAAAAACATTAATTCATGAAAACTTGGCTTATTAGGGAAATCGGGCCTTTCATTGTAGGCTGAGAAGTGAGTTCTGGCTACTAGGTACGACATATATATATATAAATATATATATATATATATATATATATATATATATATATATATATATATATATATATATATATATATATATATATATATATATATATATATATATATATATATATTTATATATATATGTCGTACCTAGTAGCCAGAATGCACTTCTCAGCCTACTATGCAAGGCCCAATTTGCCTAATAAGCCAAGTTTTCATGAATTAATGTTTTTTCGACTACCTAACCTACCTAACCTAACCTAAGCTAACTTTTTCGGCTACCTAACCTATAAAGATAGGTTAGGTTAGGTTAGGTAGGGTTGGTTAGGTTCGGCCATATATCTACGTTAATTTTAACTCCAATAAAAAAAAATTGACTTCATACATAATGAAATGGGTAGCTTTATATTTCATAAGAAAAAAATTAGAGAAAATACATTAATTCAGGAAAACTTGGCTTATTAGGCAAATCGGGCCTTGCATAGTAGGCTGAGAAGTGCATTCTGGCTACTAGGTACGACATATATATATATATACACAGTACCGTGACCACCGCACCAATGATCGTCTATAAGGATTGGTCAGTCTTGGCGCTTATTAACTAAGCTCCCTGACTGACCAACCTCCGACGACACTCTTGGACTGACCAATCCTTATAGACGATATATATATATATATATATATATATATATATATATATATATATATATATATATATATATATATATATATATATTTATATATATATATATATATATATATATATATATATATATATATATATATATATATATATATATATATATATATATATTTATTTAATATTATTATTATTATATTTTAAAACCATCCCTCAGTAATTCAGTAAGTCAAACAGTAACAGCAACAGTGGACTGAAAACTCTAATATGTTTTGGGATAGACTGCTTCTCTCTCAAGTTGAGCCATTAGTGAAATACACGGCTTCAATTTGGTAGGACATTGGATCTACAGTTTCATCTGGCTGACCTTTTGCCATTAGTACTGTATGACAGTTTAGTTAGTTTAGTTCATTTATTATGCACCCAATACCCATCTTGTGGGCGGTATTGGAAAGGGTTACAGAGGCACATAATGGGTTCAGGGACTGAACCCCACATTTCATTTAGCTAAGTAAGTTACAATCATGATGAGCTAGTTACAAAATTCAATATAAGTCGTCATATCGACAATGGGTTTGAGATTGACCACAAGTACAGTTTCTAAATTAAGCAGTGTCAATTTCACTTGGCCTCAGATCTACAAGATCTTGTTGAAGTTCTCGATGTACTGCTGCTCTCAGATTGCTCATTGACAATATAAGGTTGAACCCAACGACTCCTTTAAAGGGAGATTCTTTGGCTAACTTATCAGCTCTATCATGCATTCGGAGGCCAACAAGAAATGGAGACCACATGAAATGAACTCTGTTACCATCCTTAATAATTTTGTTGTATTTTGTGTCTAGCTTCGGACACGAGCATGTTACAGTTGTCTTAAAGAGTTGAGAGCATTTAAGGATGATAAGGAGTCACTTACAATTAATGTATCAAGTTTGGAGACTTGTGCACATTTCAGTGCAAGGAGCAAGGCAAATAGTTCGGTCTGAAGGGTAGAGGCCCAGTTGTTAATACGGACTCCCCACTCAAAGTACAAACCATCGCCCATTGTCAGAACAACTGCACTTCCAGCTGCACTGGTGGTGCGGTGTAGGGAACCATCAGTGTATCTGATTTGAGAGAGAGAGAATGCTCTGTGGACAGAGCATCAATATGGCTTAAGGAGTTGAGCTTTGCCTCAAGACGAAGCTTGGGCTGATCTCTAATTTGCTTATTGGGTGGAAAGGGAGGGATTAAAACTGGAAAGGGTGTAATCTCCCACGGTGCAGGAAAGTGCTGTTGTTGTTGTTTCTCTTGGTGCGAATCAAGAACCTGATACATTCTGAGTCGAGTTCCAGTTTTTGTTATCCATTTGGAACAATGCTGATCTTCAATAAAGAAATTCTGGAGGGCTTCTGTGCAAGGGTTAGGATGAGTTAACCTAAGCATTTTTTTTATACCAATTTGACAGTTAATTTCAGTAACACGATCAACAACGCTCGGAATATTAAGTTCCTTTCTCATATTAAGTATCTTTGTGGTACGAGCCCACCCAAGGATTATCCTCAAGGCTTCGTTCTGCAATTTTTCAAACCCTCCAAGCTTTCTTTCAGACATCAAAACAAGCAGAGGTGCAGCATAATCCACTAAAGATCTGATGTATGCAAGGTACATCATTTTGACAATTCTGACACCGACCCGCCTTAGCGAGATGACTGTGCGCAACAGTAGCCCCAGCGAAAACATAGACTTTTAATATCGTAGCAAGACAATGACACAGAATGTTCAGCACTCTTAATATTTTTATTCAAGCACTGATAACATAGCATAATGTAAGATTTTTTTCACATTTCACATCGCGTGTGTAGATTTAGTTTTAACAAAAAGTGAAACACGAGAACATGAACTAATAGGGTTGAGATAGGAGGAAAGGCTTTGCGGAAGATACAAGAGCTGAGGAGACATGTTCTAATATTGTTACTCAGACATTAGACAGAAAGTTGATTTCCACGTTACGTTACTAACTGCCTTGCTCACTCTCTCCTTCAGTATAACAACGTTGAACATTCTGTGACATTGTCTCGCTATGATATTAAAGACTACTGTTGCGCATAGTGCCATACAGTCCTAATGGTATAAGGCCAACCTGACGAAACTGTAGATCCTAGACCCAAGCAATTGTATTTCACTAACTGCTCAGCCCAAGAGAGTGAGAGAGAGAGAGAGAGAGAGAGAGAGAGAGAGAGAGAGAGAGAGAGAGAGAGAGAGAGAGAGAGAGAGAGAGAGAGAGAGAGAGAGAGAGAGAGAGACAGAGAGACAGAGAGAGAGAGAGAGAGAGAGAGAGAGAGAGAGAGAGAGAGAGACAGAGAGAGAGAGAGAGAGAGAGAGAGAGAGAGAGAGAGAGAGAGAGAGAGAGAGAGAGAGAGAGACAGACAGAGAGAGACAGAGAGAGACAGAGAGAGAGAGAGAGAGAGAGAGAGAGACAGACAGAGAGAGAGAGAGAGAGACAGAGAGAGAGAGAGAGAGAGAGAGAGAGAGAGAGAGAGAGAGAGAGAGAGAGAGAGAGAGAGAGAGAGAGAGAGAGAGAGAGAGAGAGAGAGAGAGAGAGACAGAGAGACAGAGAGAGAGAGACAGAGAGAGACAGAGAGAGAGAGAGAGAGAGAGACAGACAGAGAGAGACAGAGAGAGACAGAGAGAGACAGAGAGACAGAGAGAGAGAGAGAGAGAGACAGAGAGAGAGAGAGAGAGAGAGAGAGAGAGAGAGGAGAGAGAGAGAGAGAGAGAGAGAGAGAGAGAGAGAGAGAGAGAGGGAGGGAGAGAGAGAGAGAGAGAGAGAGAGAGAGAGAGAGAGAGAGAGAGAGAGAGAGAGAGAGAGAGAGAGAGAGAGAGAGAGAGAGAGAGAGAGAGAGAGAGAGAGAGAGAGAGAGAGAGAGAGAGAGAGAGAGAGAGAGAGAATGAATGAATGTCGCAATTGAGGTAACGCAGAGGGTTCTGGAGGGGAGTTGGGCTAGCTGGTGGTTGAGTTAGGCTATGATCATCCCACCTCATACCACAGATGAGTGTAATGGTGAAGCTCCAAGGGATAGATCTAAAAATTGCATATATTCTTTCATTCAGTAATGTGAAAACACAACCTTCTGGCTATGGTGTGTGGTGTGTCAAACTCTCTCAAGAGGTTATCCGACAACTCCAAAGTGGTCCTCCTAACCCACGGACTGAGGTAATTTGAAGTGTGTGGGAAATTGTCAGGTGATAGATGCAGACTGTCAAATGCCTGGAGAGGCCGCGGGGGGGGGGGGGGGGGGTTGGGAGGGGGAGGGACATATGACCCCACCAGCTAATGCTGATACTGCACACTCAAGCGCGAATGTCCGAAACAACGCATGGAGCACCTCACACTCACACAGGCAAAGGTGAGGGGGGTGCACAACCCACTCCTGTTGCTACTACACCCTGGTGCTAACCTCAGAGCAATGTGGACATTATACGTTTCAGTCTAGAAGCAAGCTAGATGTGAGGGTGAAGGAGGGAGGGGGATCCATTGTCACACACCATTTGACGGTGAGATGTTCCCACCGCTAACACGACCCGGTCTGATGGCTAACTAATCGACGTCATTGAACACCACCAACACAGCTGGACTTTGTGAGAGAAAAAGTTAAACTGTTATTTTCTTTGCATAAAACAGACATTCTTTAAGAAAAATAATGTCACCACTATCAAACACAAAGCCGCCGCCACCTGTTCCCCTCCTTTCCCCGTCCTTCTCCCCTCCCATACCCATCTTAAGAGCCTGGTCTCCTACCCTCTCAGGTAGTGGGGAGCCCCCTCCCTCATCAACATATCCTTGCCAGGTAGGGACTCCCTCCTTCCTCTACATATCCACATACTCACATCTATCTATCTACACACAAGATTAACTCTACTGCGCATACTCTTACATATTCACCTACTACTACTACTATTCCTCTCCTCTTAAACATTCCTCTTCCTTTACTCTCCCTACATGGCCACATACAACCACATAGCCTCCCGCCCCCACTTCAACACATCCCTCGGTCAAAGGACCCCGCGCGACCAGACGCCATGCTCCGACACGCGCCATACACCCTGGGAACCCCCCCACCCCCCAGAACCCATTGAGACTACACACCTGTGCTCAACCTGAGCAGGGGGGCTTAATGAGCTCACCTGCTTAGGTGCTGTGCACGGTTGTAGTCTCAATTTACGCTACTCAAGTAAGCAATGCTCATTGCTGTTTCTCATATACATGTTTAAAAAAAGAAATTTAGAAAAATATTGCTACTTCGTTTTCTATTTCTAATTTGATTTTGTGTGAAATGTTTTGTATCCATTAATTTAGTTTTTAGTTAATATATTTATCGTACCTACATTCATCAATGTTTCTGTTTATGCAATAAAATCATCTATTTTCTCTTTAATAGTCCTATGGTTCGT
The DNA here is from genome assembly GCF_040958095.1 of Procambarus clarkii. Classification (NCBI taxonomy): domain Eukaryota; kingdom Metazoa; phylum Arthropoda; class Malacostraca; order Decapoda; family Cambaridae; genus Procambarus; species Procambarus clarkii. Next base: position 39,514,199 of record NC_091173.1, read on the forward strand.
CTTGTAAACTTTTAGGATGTCGATATATTGATGCCCGTTTCCGCCTATAATATTTTAATCAATATTTTTACATTCCCTGCACCACTTCCCATCCTGATATGTGCATGATATTGATATGGTCAATGTGCATGTTCCTGATATGGGCAATAAGGCATGTTCCTGAGGTGCTCAATGGTGCATGTTCCTGAGGTGCTCAATGTACATATTTCTGAGGTGGTCAATGGAGTATGTTCCTGAGGAGATCAATGTGCATGTCCCTGAAGTGGTCAATGTGCATGTTCCAGAGGTGGTCAATGGTGCATGTTCCTGAGGTGGTCAATGTGCATGTTCCTGAGGTGGTGAATGGTGCATGTTCCTGAGGTGATCAATGTGCATGTTCCTGAGGTGGTCAATGGTGCATGTTCCTGAGGTGGTCAATGTGCATGTTCCTGAGGTGATCAATGGTGCATGTTCCTGAGGTGATCAATGTGCATGTTCATGAGGTGGTCAATGGTGCATGTTCCTGATATTGTCAATAGTACATGTTCCTGAGGTGGTCAATGGTGCATGTTCCTGAAGTGGTCAATGGTGCATGTTCCTGAGGTGGTCAATGTGCAGGTTCCTTAGGTGGTCAGTGTGTATGTTCCTGATGTGGTCAATGGTGAATGTACCTGAAGTGGTCAATTGTGAGGGTTCCTGAGGGGGTCAATTGTGCATGTTCCTGATGTGGTCAAGGGTGCGTGTTCCTGAGGTGATCAATGTGAATGTGCCTGATGTGGTCAATGTACATATTTCGGAGGTGGTCAATGGAGTATGTTCCTGAGGAGATCAATGTGCATGTTCCTGAAGTGGTCAATGTGCATGTTCCTAAGGGGGTCAATGGTGCATGTTCCTGAAGTGGTCAATGGTGCATGTTCCTGAGGTGGTCAATGTACATGTTCCTGAGGTGGTCAATGTGCATGTTCCTGATATTGTCGATGAGTATGTTCCTGATATTGTCAATGTGTATGTTCCTGAGGTGGTCAATGGTGCATGTTCCTGAGGTGATCAATGGTGCATGTTCCTAAGGGGGTCAATGGTGTATGTTCCTGAGGTTATCAATGTGCACGTTCCTGAGGTGGTCAATGGGCCATGTTCCTGAGGTGGTCAATTGTAAATGTTCCTGAGGTGGTAAATGGTGCATGTTCCTGTGGTGGTCAATGGTGCATGTTCCTGATATTGTAATAGTGCATGTTCCTGAGGTGGTCAATGGTGCATGTTCCTGAGGTGGTAAATATGCATGTTCTTGAAATGGTCAATGTGCATGTTCCTGAGGTGGTCAATGGTGCATGTTCCTGAGGTGATCAATGTGCATGTTCCTGAAGTGGTCAATGGTGCATGTTCCTGAGGTGATCAATGTGCATGTTCCTGAAGTGGTTAATGGTGCATGTTCCTGAGGTGGTCAATGGTGCATGTTCCTGAGGTAATCAATGTGCATGTTCCTGAAGTGGTCAATGGTGCATGTTTCTGAGGTGATCAATGGTGCATGTTCCTAAGTAGGTCAATGGTGCATGTTCCTAAGTAGGTCAATGGTGCATGTTCATGAGGTGGTCAATGGTGCATGTTCCTGAGGTGGTCATGGTGCATGTTCCTGAGGTGGTCAATGGTGCATGTTCCAGAGTTGGTCATGGTGCATGTTCCTGAGGTGGTCAATGGTGCAAGTTCCTGATGTGGTCAAGGGTGCGTGTTCCTGATGTGGTCAAGGGTGCGTGTTCCTGAGGTGATCAATGTGAATGTTCCTGGTGTGGTCAATGGTGACTGTACCTGAAGTGGTCAATGGTGCATGTTCCTGAGGTGGTCAATTGTGCATGTTTCTGATGATATCAATGGTGCATGTTCCTGAGGTGGTCAATTGTGCATGTTCCTGAGGTGGTCAATTGTGCATGTTCCTGAGGTGGTCAATGGTGCATGTTCCTGAGGTGGTCAATTGTGCATGTTCCTGAGGTGGTCAATGGTGCATGTTCCTGAGGTGGTCAATTGTGTATGTTCCTGAGGTGGTCAATGGTGCATGTTCCTGAGGTGGTCAATGGTGCATGTTCCTGAGGTGGTCAATTGTGCATGTTCCTGAGGTGGTCAATGGTGCATGTTCCTGAGGTGGTCAATTGTGCATGTTCCTGAGGTGGTCAATGGTGCATGTTCCTGAGGTGGTCAATTGTGCATGTTCCTGAGGTGGTCAATGGTGCATGTTCCTGAGGTGGTCAATTGTGTATGTTCCTGAGGTGGTCAATGGTGCATGTTCCTGAGGTGGTCATGGTGCATGTTCCTGAGGTAATCATAGTGCATGTTCCTGAGGTGGTCAATGGTGCATGTTCCTGAGGTGGTCAATGGTGCATGTTCCTGAGGTGGTCAATATGCATGTTCCTGAGGTGGTCAAGGGTGCGTGTTCATTAGGTGGTCAATGGTGCATGTTAATGAGGTGGTCAATGGTGCATGTTCCTGAGGTGGTCAATTGTGCATGTTCCTGATGATGTCAATGGTGCATGTTCCTGAGGTGGTCAATGTGCATGTTCTTGAAGTGGTCAATGTACATGTTCCTGAGGTGGTCAATGTGCATGTTCCTGATATGGTCAATGTGTTTGTTCGTGAGGTGGTCAATGGTGCATGTTCCTGAGGTGGTCAATGGTGCATGTTCCTGAGGAGGTCTTTGGTGCATGTTCCTGAGGTGGTCAATGGTGTATGTTCATGAGGTGGTCAATGTGCATGTTCCCGAGGTGGTCAATTGTGCATGTTCCTGAGGTGGTCAATGGTGCATGTTCCTGAGGTGGTCAATGGTGCATATTCCTGCAACCCGTTCTCACAAATTCGTAAAGTCAATATTGACTTATTAACTACGTGCATAGGTGATATACTAAACATAATAGATACCCTTAAAAGATTCATAGAAAACACCGACCTTACCTAACCTTGTTAGTATCTTAAGATAAGCATCTTATTGCTTCGTAATTACAATTATTACTTAACCTATACCTATTATAGGTTAGGTAATAATTGTAATTACGAAGCAATAAGATGCTTATCTTAACATACTAAGTAGGTTAGGTAAGGTCGGTGTTTTCTATGAAGCTTTTCAAGGGAAACTATTATTTTAAGTATGTCACCTATGCACATATTTAATAAGTCAATATTGAATTATTAAATTTGCGAGAACGGGTTGGTTCCTGAGGTGTGTGGGAACCAACCTGTGAGATTTATATTTATTTAAATTATATGAATTTATATTTACGTTAATTCGTATACTTCGATAGCAATTTGTATAATGATAAGTGGACTGTATTTCTGCAATAATCTCATAATCTCACAAATCGATCCTCTACACATTAGGAGGGGTTTATGTTAAATGAGTTTATATATATGCAGCCAATCAAACTACAGTATTAACTACACACATTGAAGAGGTTCCTTATCTTATAGTACAGCAGGTTAGTCCACCAGGTATAACTAGGGTGTAGACACCACATTTTCCCTCTTTGAGGTAGCTTCCATCACCCTGGTAACTGATGCACAAAGCATGCTTCCTCGTCTTGACCTGTCAAAAGGGCGCTAGCTGTGAAGCCAGAATCCTATATATGACAGGTATATCAGAGAAAATACTGTACATGGAACAATGAAGACCTGGCTTAATTACCTTTAGTTTGAGGCTACCACGTGCTCTAACCGGGACACCCTATATAATGACATTAATGGCCATAAATGAAAGATACATGGGTTTCGGAAGAACACTTAACTTGATTTGTTGACAGCGTGTTGTTAATGGTACACCTTTGGTTTCCATAACACTTCGTCCAAGTAAAATTAACAGGAGCCGAATTTGCTCCCGTGAGCCTCTGGTCTAATATAACAATGGCTATGTCTAACACTCCATACTACTGCCGCTACTGGCCGACATTGTCCAGATATAATAGGAGCCGAATTTGCTCCACGCGTCTCGGAGGTGACAACAACAATGGCTGCCCCTCCTTCACCCTGACGCCTGGCTTACATTGTCCAGATGACAGAAAGTGATAGAAGGGTCACATTTACTTTACTTTAATATTGATAATTAAGTTAATTTATATGAAATGTTTTATGATGTGTTATGATCTCCTCCTACAGGAGAAACGAGTCTCCCTCCTTGAGAGTTATTCATCAAGCCTGACCTGATTAGAAGGTCTAGCAAATATTGAGGTGATAACGCATATGCAAAATAGTTGCTTGGATATGTATAACAGTTTGAGATTTTGGGCAATGAAGGAGAAAACAGATAAATGACTGGCTAGGAGATGTGGACATTTTGCTGGAGGCGTGAGGCTCGCTTCCGGAGGACCTTGACCTCACTTGAGTGCCAGACATCGCAGGGGGAAGCTGCGCTCCATGAGCTCCCGCCAGAAGGGAACCCCTAGTGATATATCTCGAAGAGAAGAGAAGTGTGTAGACGTGCCAGCTGTGGAACCGAGCTGGGAACGTTGTGGTATCAAGTCCTGGTCGACGAGCAGAGTTTAATAAGCTACTCAGAGGCATTTTCGTGGGCTGTGTGGAGCGCCCTGACCAGACGCCGTCAGAGGGAAAGCGCCCTCGATCAATTAATCTGTGGTAAGCACGATATACGCCAGTTCATAGTGATTGCTTGTAGTTTGGTCGTGTGCCCAGCGACAGTAGCAATGTTTATTTATAAGTTAGACATGTTTTAATAAGGCAGAAGGCCTGAAATAGGAGAGTGAAGAGGGAGGAGCACGGAGCGACGTCCATCCCCTCTGAGCTCTGACGGACGACTGAGGGAGCCCGGCTCCGGATGGAGGAAGACCCTCCCAGCGAGTGAGGACCGCCGCCAGGCGAGGTGGAGTATGGACCCGCCCAAAAACGGGGGAGTCCACTCTCACTGTATGTAGAGAACAGATAGAGGTTTGAGGCAAACATATTGTGTGAATATTTTTTGTTTGTGTTAAAGGGGAACATTTTATTGGAGTGTCGATGGGTTGCAGGTTTGTTCTTTGGGGAAGAAGTTGCTGAGAACTTCGAAGCCAGCAGATGAAGTAGCTGATGAGACTCCAAGGTAGTGGAGCAGAGGACCTCGAGCTGTGAGGAGAAGCAGCAGTGAAGAGGAGTGTCACGTGCTTCTGTAGAGGTGGAGAAGCACCATAGTTGCTCGGGGAAACTTCATGGTGTAGCAGCCAAGAGAGCTGTGGAGGACCCTAGCAGAAGGGTGAAGCACCGTAGTTGCTCAAGGAAACTTCATGATAGCAGCCTGGAGGAGCTGCAGAGGATCCTGATAGTGAAGCCCGGAAGAACCTAAGGATATTAGGGTAGTGAACTTCCAGAGGTGGAAGGGGAAGTTCTGGTGGATTACTTATAGGGAGTTGATAGTGTTTGGTTGTCATTAGCGTGCAAGACGCAGTGAGAGGTGAGTGACTGTTGGCATTCTTACGTCAAGGAGTTTTTTATACTGAAGTATCAATGAACATTTATACTGGTATATGTTATTGCATTCAAATGCTGATTTTCTATATATAAATGTTATCTTGCTGATGGTGCAACAGTGTATGTAGACTTGATCAACTCGAGGAGGTTGATAGTATCAGGTGGTGAACCAGGAGATAGGATACCACTTGATAAGCTGATAATAGAGTTCTGATGGTGTTGGAGTGCAACCTGATTGTGATATTATAGAGTATAGGATTCATTATTATTATATGTGTGTATGTATCGTGTATGTGCTTTGTCCAGTAAATGTATCCCAATTTGCTGGTGTTTGCCCTTGTCCTAGTGAGGCTTCCCAGGAGGTAGTAAAGAAGGAGAGAGAGAGAGAAAGAACCAAGAACCACTGCCGTGGACAGGGTAAAAAGGTAATACTAATAAGTCAAAAAGGGGATTGAGGAGATCATATCACCTAAGGAGAGAGTGGGGAGTCACAGCGGCTCGAGTGGGTGTGTGCACGTGACAACGAGGCTAAATGTTGGAGCCGCATCCCCTAAACGTGTGACGTTGAGCCCCTCTCCAAGAGCCAGAAGCGCCAAGGGTGATCTCCTAGTATAAGCACTCTACCGAGTTGTGGGTTGGGTTGTCCGTAGAGAAGGATCAACGACGACAACACCAACCAACCCACAGTCTATAATAGATGGTAAAGTCCAAAGACTAATGTATTTAAGAATAATTCCCACCATAATAGGTGGTGAATATAATAGTATGTGGTGATGATATCCCGTTTTCTTTAGACGGTAATTCCACTATAAGTTACGTTTTCTATGGGTAACTTGTTGGTAATACAGCAGCAATTATTATCTGTCTGTATGATATATTAAATGGTGTCGGATTTTCCGACAAGGTGGTCAATGTGCATGTTCCTGATATGGTCAATGTGCTTGTTCATGAGGTGGTCAATGGTGCATGTTCCTGAGGTGGTCAATGATGCATGTTCCTGAGGCGGTCAATGGTGTGGGATATCTGGGGTATGACTCATATATTCAATTGTTTACTTATTTGATTATTTAAATCGAAGGACCACCCACTTTTGAGAAAAGAGGGAAAACTAATAAAAGTGATCATTAGAATAACACTAGAGAGCCAGTGTCTATGGATAATTATTAAAGGGATAATCACTTGAAATAATAATGGACTGTATTATTAATTAATTAAAGTCAAAGCCTCAAAGACCTACATTGGGGGGGTATTTCTAGAAATTCATATACATCTAGGAACTAGTGTGGTTCGCCACCAGTTCATTGCTGAGTAAATGATATTATAAATCTAAACTACCATAGATTCATATATGAGAACTCAAATTGTAAATATTAAAGATTATAAATTACTGAGCAACAGTCAGAGCAAACACATTGATTACCAATCATCATTTCTGGAAATAATCTATTCAATGCAAAGATTCTACAAGAATTATATAAGAATCAAATCATGTAAAATAAATTTGTACGAAAAGGGTCTTAGCTTTAAGACGATTTCTATAACATCGTTTCGTCATTCATCCTCGTGTTCACAGGATCTCCACAAAGAAAGAACTAGAGGTGAATAACACGAATGAAGAGAAACAACTTGATGACTCCTCGCATACACGGTTGTATATTAGGTAATCCCGCTATATGACGACAAACTACTCACAAATATATAATCTGGGATGATGCATCAAACGAGTACATATACTTATCATGAGCGTATTGAATACTGAGGTCTGCCGGAACCGTGTCTGCCAGTCCCTGACGTTCACTGCTGTGTACACATAATTACGGGTCTGGCTTCAATTAATGACGCGTTATTAACTGGCTGGGCACTATAGAACACGTGGAAAAGTAATTATTATTGTTGACTGAGTATCAGCGTAATTCTTGCCGATAAATTCCCAATCACTACCACGTGTCTCGCCACTCTTCAAGCCAGGGATACCTCTCTCCACGACGGGCTAAACCACAACAATGGCGTCCCTCCTCCCTCAACCCGTCTCTCTCATTCACCACAGAAATTATTAGTCACGAATAATTCCTTTCCGCGTAATTATGGATGTAATACGTTAATGAAAACTGGGTTGCAATTATAGGGATTTAAATATTATATTCTCGTTTTAAGGTGTCAAACGAAAAATGGAGAAGATTTTATTTTCTCCATGACATTCATATGTAACAGAAAGGACTGTTACTACAGAACAGTTTTTAGTTAATAACTCTCGGTTTGAGATTATTGGGAGTTATATTATCCGTAAGTAATTATTACATGGAGTATTGATGATTTTAGAGAACCACATTCAATTCTCTAACCCATTGGTAATAAATGTGTCTAACTGGACATTATCTGACGCAATGTTGCTACTCGATTTCATGAGAATTCTAGCATTAATACGCAGATGCAATGGTTAATTTATGTTGACACTACCATTAGTAAAATTAGTAACTACTGTAGTTAGTATATAATGATAATGACATATTATAATACAATAGTAGTTTATTAGTGTTGGAAATTTCCAACATAACTCTGGGGGGAGAAAACTCGGGTCGCAAGGCAATGTTGAGTACTGACATACCTATCCCGAAGTTAGTAATAATGTTAGTATGTTAGTACACACATAACAGATGTCCCGTAATTGTCAAAGACATACAAGAAATTTAAGTCTTGTAAAGAAACTCATGTTGAATGAAACATGGAATTGTGAATCATCAAAAGTTAATGACTAATAAAGCCTACAATGTACTCTGTGACTGGTGTCGCTATGACATGTAACATTTATGTTACTAAGTCTTGCAAACTCATAGATACTCTAGATGAAATAATGTTATAGTTGATAGCCTATACAAACAAATTAAAGATTAAATCATACAATTTAAAGTAACTGAGAATCCACTGTGAGGTGAATGTTTTGGGTCATTGTGACTTGTAACTGATTTGTTACTTGACATCACAACACAGCATCATCATGATTACTCAAATTGGATGGGAAATTATTTGCTCTTAGTCAGAGCTATAATAGGCTTGTAGTTTCCATTTGCATTGTTGAGCAGCTGCTCTAGTGGGGCGGGTGCTCGGTGGATCAGAATTGTTGTCCTCGGAAACTGTTGGTGAAGCTGGTTCTGATAAACACTCTCGTTCTGCTAATTCGAGAGGTACCAACTTCTCTAAGGTTTTCAGGGTAGTGGTGCCTCGGCACAAAACCCGTACTACTCTCAGGATGCCTTGGTGACCTGGGTGGATAGCAACAATTTTGCCTATAGGCCATTCTGACCTTGGTCCATCACTGTCAACCAATACTAGGTCTCCTGGTTTAAGTTGAACTTTATTATAGGGGCTTGAAGCTCCATAGTGGTACTCTCGTAGAGCTGTGAGGTACTCTCGAGTCCACACCTCATTCCACCTTTCAATTACTCTCGAGAGATGTTGGTAACTTTCTACTAAGTCACTCCTGGTTACATGGGAAGGGTCGACGGGGTCCTCTTCTGCCAAAGGTATCAGAGGACTCAGCAGGCCTCCATGTATTAAATGTGAGGGACTCAGAGGCTCTCTCTGTGAGAAATCATCTGATAGGTAAGTTATTGGGCGATTGTTGACTCGCGCCTAAATTTCCACGACGAGTGTTTGGAGTTCGGAGTAACTAATTTTCTGTCGATGCAAGGTCTTCCTTAACACTTCTTGACAGTCCCTATCATACGTTCGTAGAACCCACCTTACCAGGGGGCTCTGGGAGCAATAAATTTCCAGTGGCATTGTCGTCTCTGCAGGACAGACTGCACTTCTGGATGATTCCATATCTCTCGTAGGCAGACTTCTCCTGCCACAAAATTTTAACCATTATCAGATATCAATTGCTTGGGACAGGATCTGCGAGCTGCAAATCTACGAAAAGCTTGGATGAAGGCTTCGGCACTCATGTCAGAAGTCACTTCTATATGTACGCCTCGTGTGGTAGCACACGTGAAGAGGCAAATATAAGCTTTCACTGGTATCTTATCTGGATTGCCAGTGAGAAGCAAGGCTCCTGTGTAATCGACACCAGTGTTCTCAAAGAGACGAAGATGAACTACTCTCTCCTTAGGGAATGGTGGAGGTCCTGGGTAAGGACACACTCGAGCGTCATATCTTTTGCAGATCACACAGAACTTAATGGTTGATTTGACAGTTTGACGACCTTGAGGAAGCCAATATTTCTGTCTGAGGTCGGTGAGAGTGTCTAACACTCCGCCATGAAAAGTACCATATTGATGGTGATGCAAAACTAGAAGTTTTGTAATAATGTGGTGACGTGGTAGAAGGATCGGATTCTTTGTATCCAAATCAATTTTTGCATGAAGCAAACGTCCTCCACAACCTTAATATATTATGAGTGTTGGTATCATACCAGATACCTAGAGACTTGGTTAATTTATCTGGAAGATTTTCATATTCACTTCCATATGTCTCTTGTTGTGCACGTTTGATCCAGTAGAGGATAGGATTGGGAAACTTATGTCTGATTCCTGTCTTGGCAAGAAAGTCAAACACATGTGCTGTCACTCTTAATAACTTACTTTAGATTTAGATTGTGTTAATATATTGGCTAGTATGTCAAGTTTATCTTGAGTCTCATCTTCATACTGAGAATTATCTGCTATAATTTAATCTATTTCATCAGGATCAGTTTCAGTCGCATTCAATAGGTTGAGATAAGACTGGCTTGTAGATCTAACTTGATCAAATTTCAGATCAGCCACTCTCACTGATGTTTCTAGTCGATAGTAATCAATGGGAGTTGCTTTAGACAAGGTATCAGACTTATTAATTAGTCTAGTTAAATGACCTTTAAGGCCAATATAGGTTCTCCTTAATTGTTCAGGAGTAGCCATGGTGGCTTTAAGTCCAAATTTCATAGGACTTGAATAAGTATTACTAATGAAGCTTGGGTACCTGCTCAATAGTTGACAAGTAATATTGAGTATAGCCTAAATTAATCTGGCTAAATTACACTCTACCTCACTCGAGGTTAAATGTACCTACCTAACAATAAGTAGCTAAGGATTTTGAGCAGTGCTTGAACTTCACCATTAACTTTCTTCCGGCTAGCTCATCTTTATCACCATTAGATGTAATGGTGATCATTCAGCAGCACTCAAAATGCATACACACAAATAATGAGTACACAAATAATTAATACGGATATACTCTAATCAGTTACCCTAAGGTTAAATCCCACCCTTGATAGGGTCAGCAAAAGAATGAATAATGTATGTACTACTAACTAGCTCAAGACTAGCTGTAAGAATTTCTACCTAAGAAACTACAAATTCATTTAGTCTGTATTTGTGCCAAATTCAGCACAATCACAGCCTAAATTCCTACCTAATAAAGGTGGCATAGATTAATTTGTGGTGCAGTAATGTGAGTATATAGTTGTGCTGTACTTTTGGGTTTTTTTAGATATTATAGTTTATATAAGTGTGCACTTGCACACACAGGTGAAAATACAATTATGTACAATTAATTTGGCTTGCCAGCCACAGCCTTTTGTGGTGATTGATTGTGTTGATTAATTTTTTAACTACATGTGACCTAGACTCCTCTGACAGGTGTACACCATCTCTTGCCAGATTTTGTCTACTATACTTTCTAAACTACTCTAGATTCAAATATGAGAACTCAAATTGTGAATATTAAAGATTATAAATTACTGAGCAACAGTCAGAGCAAACACATTGATTACCAATCATCATTTCTGGTAATAATCTATTCAATGCAAAGATTCTACAAGAATTAAATAATAATCAAATCATGTAAAATAAATTTGTACGAAAAGGGTCTTAGCTTAGAAAAGACGATTTCTATAACATCGTTTCGTCATTCGTCCTCGTGTTCACAGGATCTCCACAAAGAAAGAACTAGAGGTGAATAACACGAATGAAGAGAAACAACTTGATGACTCCTCGCATACACGGTTGTATATTAGGTAATCCCGCTATATGACGACAAACTACTCACAAATATATAATCTTGGATGATGCATCAAACGAGAACACGTGGATAAGTAACTATTATTGTTGACTGAGTATCAGCGTAATTCTTGCCGATAAATTCCCAATCACTACCACGTGTCTCGCCACTCTTCAAGCCAGGGATACCTCTCTCCACGACGCGACGGGCTAAACCACAACAATGGCGTCCCTCCGCCCTCAACCCGTCTCTCATTCGCCACAGAAATTATTAGTCACGAATAATTCCTTTCCGCGTAATTATGGATGTAATACGTTAATGAAAACTGGGTTGCAATTATAAGGATTTAAATATTATCATATTCTCGTTTTATGGTGTCAAACGAGAAATGGAGAAGATTTTATTTTCTCCATGACATTCGTACGTAACAGAAAGAACTGTTACTACAGAACAGTTTTTAGTTAATAACTCTCGGTTTGAGATTATTGGGAGTTATATTATCCGTAAGTAATTATTACACGGAGTACTGATGATTTTAGAGAACCACATTCAATTCTCTAACCCATTGGTAATAAATGGGTCTAACTGGACATTATCTGACGCAGTGTTGCTACTCGATTTCATGAGAATTCTAGCATTAATACGCAGATGCAATGGTTAATTTTTGTTGACACTACCGCTAGTAAAATTAGTAACTACTGTAGTTAGTATATAATGATAATGATTTATTATAATACAATAGTAGTTTATAAGTGTTGGAAATTTCCAACAAATGGTGCATGTTCCTGAGGTGGTAAATGGTGCATGTTCCAGAGGTGTTCAATGGTGCATATTCCTGAGGTAGTCAATGGTGCATATCCTTGAGGTGGTCAATGGTGCCTGTTCCAGAGGTGGTCAATGGGCATGTTCCTTAGGTGTTCATTGGTTCATGTTCCTTCGGTGTTCATTGGTGCATGTTCCTGAGGTGGTCAATGTTGCATATTCTTTAGTTGGTCAATGGCACCTGTATCTGAGGTGGTCAAAGGTGCATTGTCCTGAAGTAGTCAATGGTGCATATTCCTGAGGTTGTCAATGGTGCCTGTTGTTGAGGTGGTCAATGATGCATGTTCCATGAGGTGGTCAATGGTGCATATTTTTGAAATGGTCAATGGAAAATATTCCTGAGGTGGTCAATGGTGCATGTTCCTGAGGTGGTCAATGGTGCACATTCCTGAGGTAGTCAATGGTGCATGTTCCTGCGGTGGGTAATGTGCATGTTCCTGATATGATCAATGTGTTTGTTCGTGAGGTGGTCAATGGTGCATGTTCCTGAGGTGGTCAATGGTGCATGTTCCTGAGGAGGTCTTTGGTGCATGTTCCTGAGGTGGTCAATGGTGTATGTTCATGAGGTGGTTAATGTGCATGTTCCCGAGGTGGTCAATGGTGCATGTTCCTGAGGTGGTCAATGGTGCATGTTCCTAAGGTGATCAATGGTGCATGTTCCTGAGGTGGTCAATGGTGCATGTATCTGAGGTGGTCAAAGGCGCATGGTCCTGAAGTGGTCAATTGTGCAAGATCCTGAGGAGGTCAATGGTGCATATTCTTGAGGTTGTCAATGGTGCATATTCCTGAGGTTGTCAATGGTGCATGTTCTTGAGGTGGTCAATGTGCATGTTCCTGATACAATCAATGTGTTTGTTCGTGAGGTGGTCAATGGTGCATGTTCCTGAGGTGGTCAATGGTGCATGTTCCTGAGGCGGTCAATGGTGTGGGATATCTGGGGCTTGACTCATATATTCAATTGTTTACTTATTTGATTTAATAAATCGAAGGACCACCCACTTTTGAGAAAAAGAGGGAAAACTAATAAAAGTGATCATTAGAATAACACCAGAGAGTCAGTGTCTATGGATAATTATTAAAGGGATAATCACTTGAAATAATAATGGACTGTATTATTAATTAATTAAAGTCAAAGCCTCAAGACCTACATTATGGGGGTATTTCTAGAAATTCATATACATCTAGGAACTAGTGTGGTTCGCCACCAATTCATTGCTGAGTTAATGATATTATAAATCTAAACTACTATAGATTCAAATATGAGAACTCAAATTGTGAATATTAAAGATTATAAATTACTGAGCAACAGTCAGAGCAAACACATTGATTACCAATCATCATTTCTGGTAATAATCTATTCAATGCAAAGATTCTACAAGAATTATATAAGAATCAAATCATGTAAAATAAATTTGTACAAAAAGGGTCTTAGCTTTAAGACGATTTCTATAACATCGTTTCGTCATTCGTCCTCGTGTTCACAGGATCTCCACAAAGAAATAACTAGAGGTGAATAACACGAATGAAGAGAAACAACTTGATGACTCCTCGCATACACGGTTGTATATTAGGTAATCCCGCTATATGACAACAAACTTTTCACAAATATATAATCTTGGATGATGCATCAAACGAGAACATATACTTATCATGAGCGTATTGAATACTGAGGTCTGCCGGAACCGCGTCTGCCAGTCTTTGACGTTCACTGCTGTGTACGCGTAATTACGGGTCTGGCTTCAATTGTTGACGCGTTATTAACTGGCTGGGCACTATAGAACACGTGGAAAAGTAATTATTATTGTTGACTGAGTATCAGCGTAATTCTTGCTGATAAATTCCCAATCACTACCACGTGTCTTGCCACTCTTCAAGCCAGGGATACCTCTCCCACGACGGGCTAAACCACAACAATGGCGTCCCTCCTCCCTCAACCCGTCTCTCTCATTCACCACAGAAATTATTAGTCACGAATAATTCCTTTCCACGTAATTATGGATGTAATACGTTAATGAAAACTGGGTTGCAATTATAGGGAATTTAAATATTATCATATTCTCGTTTTATGGTGTCAAACGAGAAATGGAGAAGATTTTATTTTCTCCATGACATTCGTACGTAACAGAAAGGACTGTTACTACAGAACAGTTTTTAGTTAATAACTCTCGGTTTGAGATTATTGGGAGTTATATTATCCATAAGTAATTATTACACGGAGTACTGATGATTTTATAGAACCACATTCAATTCTCTAACCCATTGGTAATAAATGTGTCTAACTGGACATTATCTGACGCAATGTTGCTACTCGATTTCATGAGAATTCTAGCATTAATACGCAGATGCAATGGTTAATTTATGTTGACACTACCGTTAGTAAAATAAGTAACTACTGTAGTTAGTATATAATGATAATGATTTATTATGATACAATAGTAGTTTATTAGTGTTGGAAATTTCCAACATAACTCCGGGGGGTGAAAACTCGGGTCACAGGGCAATGTTGAGTACTGACATACCTATCCCGAAGTTAGTATTAATGTTAGTATGTTAGTATGTTAGTACACACATAACAGATGTCCCGTAATTGTCAAAGACATACAAGAAATTTAAGTCTTGTAAAGAAACTCATGTTGAATGAAACATGGAATTGTGAATCATCAAAAGTTAATGACTAATAAAGCCTACAATGTACTCTGTGACTGGTGTCGCTATGACATGTAACGTTTATGTTACTAAGTCTTAAAGTCTTGCAAACTCTTACTCTGGATGAAATAATGTTATTGTTGATAGCCTATACAAACAAATTAAAGATTTAATCATACAATTTAAAGTAACTGAGAATCCACTGTGAGGTGAATGTTTTGGGTCATTGTGACTTGTAACTGATTTGTTACTTGACATCACAACACAGCATCATCATAATTACTGAAATTGGATGGGAAATTATTTGCTCTTAGTCAGAGCTATAATAGGCTTGTAGTTTCCGTTAGCATTGTTGAGCAGCTGCTCTAGTGGGTCGGGTGCTCGGTGGATCAGAATTGTTGTCCTCGGAAGCTGTTGGTGAAGCTGGTTCTGATAAACACTCGTTCTGCTAATTCGAGAGGTACCAACTTCTCTAAGGTTTTTAGGGTAGTGTTGCCTCGGCACAAAACCCGTACTACTCTCAGGATGCCTTGGTGATCTGGGTGGATAGCAACAATTTTGCCTATAGGCCATTCTGACCTTGGTCCATCACTGTCAACCAATACTAGGTCTCCTGGTTTAAGTTGAACTTTATTATAGGGGCTCGAAGCTCCATATGGTACTCTCGTAGAGCTGTGAGGTACTCTCGAGTCCACACCTCATTCCACCTTTCAATTACTCTCGAGAGATGTTGGTAACTTTCTACTAAGTCACTCCTGGTTACATGGGAAGGGTCGACGGGGTCCTCTTCTGCCAAAGGTATCAGAGGCTCAGCAGGCCTCCATGTATTAAATGTGAGGGACTCAGAGGCTCTCTCTGTGAGAAATCATCTGATAGGTAAGTTAATGGGCGATTGTTGACTCGCGCCTCAATTTCCACGACGAGTGTTTGGAGTTCGGAGTAACTAATTTTCTGTCGATGCAAGGTCTTCCTTAAACACTTCTTGACAGTCCCTATCATACGTTCGTAGAACCCACCTTGCCAGGGGGCTCTGGGAGCAATAAATTTCCAGTGGCATTGTCGTCTCTGCAGGACAGACTGCACTTCTGGATGATTCCATATCTCTCGTAGGCAGGCTTCTCCTGCCTCAAAATTTGAACCATTATCAGATATCATTAGTTTGGGACAGGATCTGCGAGCTGCAAATCTACGAAAAGCTTGGATGAAGGCTTCGGCACTCATGTCAGAAGTCACTTCTAGATGTACGCCTCGTGTGGTAGCACACGTGAAGAGGCAAATATAAGCTTTCACTGGTATCTTATCTGGATTGCCAGTGAGAAGCAAGGCTCCTGTGTAATCGACACCAGTGGTCTCAAAGGACGAAGATGAACTACTCTCTCCTTAGGGAGTGGTGGAGGTCCTGGGTAAGGACACACTCGAGCGTCGAATCTTTTGCAGATCACACAGAACTTAATGATTGATTTGACAGTTTGGCGACCTTGAGGAAGCCAATATTTCTGTCTGAGGTCGGTGAGAGTGTCTAACACTCCGCCATGCAAAGTACCATATTGATGTGTGATGCAAAACTAGAAGTTTTGTAATAATGTGGTGACGTGGTAGAAGGATCGGATTCTTTGTATCCAAATCAATTTTTGCATGAAGCAAACGTCCTCCACACCTTAATATATTATGAGTGTTGGTATCATACCAGATACCTAGAGACTTGGTTAATTTATCTGGAAGATTTTCATATTCACTTCCATATGTCTCTTGTTGTGCACGTTTGATCCAGTAGAGGATAGGATTGGGAAACTTATGTCTGATTCCTATCTTAGCAAGAAAGTCAAACACATGTGCTGTCACTCTTAATAACTTACTCAAGTTAGAATAATTGTGAGGATTAATAGCTGAGATTCGATGAGGTTCTGGTTTTTCATGGGAGTAGTGATATTGGTCACTATGACTTGTGGCTTTTGTTTGGGCCACTGACCACTAACAAGCCATGAAGGTCCATTAAACCACATCGAAGACTTGATTAGTTGTTTTAATGTTAACCCTCGTGATAAGTAATCTGCAGGATTGTCCTTAGTGGGGACATGTCTGAATTTATATCCAGCAGATAATTCATGAATTTCCCTAACGCGATTACTAACGTAGGGAGTTTTATTGTTGTTATTTCTTACCCATTGTAAGACTGCCTCATTGTCTGACCACATACGATTTCACCAAAGTGGATATTATTGAGTGTCTTGGTCAGGCAATGAGCAATCTTACTCCCACCAGCAATGCAGTTAACTCCATTTGAGGTAAAGATCTCTTCTTGATTGGAGCAACTCTTGCTTTAGATGTGAGTAAAATTGATTGTGCACTATTGACTAAGTAGGCTGCTGCGCCATATGCTTTGCCAGAGGCATCGCTAAAAACGTGCAAATTTGTGGGTAAGTTTTGTCCTGAAGCATTACGAGGAAATTTCAAAACACCTAATTGATTGAAATCCGTTGTGAGTATCTGCCATTTATCTTGCAACTCAATTGGCAACGGATCATCCCATCCCATATGTTTCTGCCAGCATTCCTGCATTAGGAGTTTGCCCCTTATTAATATAGGACTAAGTAAGCCTAAAGGGTCAAATGGTTGACTGACATACGAGAGTAATTTTCTCATGGTAAGGGATGAATTATTGGTTTGTACTGACTTGACATTCATCTCGTCAGTACTTGTGTTCCATTCCACGCCCAGAACTTTTAATTGATTAGGCACCTGATAACCGGAAATTCTTTCTCGATTATCTGGTTTAATGATTTATTGTTTGAGGCCCATGATTGTAGTGGCATATTGGCTCCTAATAACTCACGGTTAGCCTCATGGTAGATTTCTACCAATTTGGATTTGTCATTTGTAGTTCCCTGGAAATTATCGACATACAAGTTGTCACTGATCTCTTTTATAAGGGCTATTTGACTTCCTCAAAGTGTATCTAATGTGGCTTGAAGTAGAAACGGGAGGAAGTCGCTCCGAATAGCACAGAGGCAAATCGGTAAGTTATGACATCACTGTCAGGATCCAGTGGGTCCTTAATCCAGAGAAATTTGGTGTAATTATGATCCTCTTCTTGCAAGCCTACTCTAAGGAAAGCTTTACTGATATCAGCAGTATAAACGAAAATACCAGTACGGAATCGTAATAGTACATCATGTAGCCTTTGTGTTAGGCTAGGTCCCATTTGGAGACATTCATTCAAGGACACGCTGTTTGGCTTCACTTTGGCACTACAGTTGAAGACAATACTATTGGCTATGTCAATGAATCTTTCACCACAGCGTGATGGGGTAAATAGTGACCTATTTTTCGGTCATCATTATCAACAACTTCGATAAATTTACTATTGAGTTGTTGTTGAATTAATTGATGATACATGTTCAGTTTGTCTGGCTGCTTCTTCAGCCGTATTAATTGAGACTGTAATTGAGAGGCTGCCATGAAATAATTAACTGGAAGTTGTGGATGATTCAACTTCCATGGTAGTCTCACCCAGTATTGTTTGTCCTTATAGACAACTGTATCCAGATATTGCTGGTAAGTCCACATATCATCAGGGCTTGGTTGTTCAGGGACAATACCTAAAGTGTCTAAATCCCACAGACGATGTACAGGTGGATCAGACTCATTATCTTCAGATATTTCTCTGAAATGTAGGGTGACTGTTCCAAGCCTAGTCACGCCACTATTGTATTGTTAGATTGTTGGTTGGTTGACGCTGGTTTTGTTGGAAAAGCACCGGTCCAGTAAGCAACTTGCCTCCAGCAGATGACAACAAATTCATTCCATGTTGTCTGGTGCATCCCGTTATAAATTTATAATAATGGTCAGCGCCTATAAGTATACCAACATCAGTGAGGCAGTCAGAATTTATTTTGTAGTCTGCTAGCCTCATGCGGTTTCGTTTAAGATATCTCGCAGTGCGAGCTAGTCCTGTGACCTGCAGGTCTGAAGGAAGTTTATCTACTACTACCGCTTGTATTGGACTAGTGGAAGATCCAAGTCTCACTAACACCTTGACTACTTGGTATTCACGAGGTCCACTATTAGTCAAGAACCCAGAAATATTCAGTCTCACACTTTTGGCAGGTTTTAATTTTAACTGCTCGACTAATTGTTGTGTGATGAAGGTTTTCTGTGATCCTTGATCAAAGAGACCTCTAGTGTTAACTCTAGATTTCCTGTCAATTAGTTTGAGTTGAGCTGTAGGCAGAGTGGTATTATTGCCTGACTCAGTAGCAAGTACATTTATTTCTTGATGTACCTTGCAATATTGTACTGTGGTAGAATTCATAGAATTCTCCCCAGTTGTCATAGATTGTGTAGAAGTTTTTCTACATAAGGCATAATGATGTACACCTTTGTTGCATCTACTGCATAACCGTAGTTGCACTACACATTTACTGGGATCATGAGAGCCCATGCACTTGGTGCACCTGTGTAATTCTTGTAACCGTTTAATCCTGGTATTAAAGTTAGGATAAACAGTGCATTTGTAGGTGATGTTCTTGACACAGAACAGACACTTTCTCTCTCTGGCTGAATTTGTCCTTTTAGTAGACATATCATTTGTAACGTCAGAGGGAGATACAGAATAAATACCTACACTACCACTCCTTTTTCCAGTGGATGGAGTAGTCTTAGGTTTGAATTTATTGGACTTATTCAAAGTCGATTTGGGTTTGACTGAGGTGTCAATTAGGTGGTTTAGACTCAGGTTTAATCTTATCATGAGTCTTCAACCTGTTAACCGTTATTCTCAGTCCCTCGAATATTTGCTCGAGAGTGAGAAACTCGGTTTTATAGTGTGAGCAGATTTCTGCTAAGATATTTCGAGGTAATTTCCTCTGCAAAAGTAACTTGATTGACCATTCTGAGGCTGGTACATCAACTTTAGTACCTAAGGCCTTCACTAGAGACTCTACTTCTAGCCTGAAGCTTTGAAGTGAGTCTGGTCTGTTACTTGGTGCATTCAGATCTAGCAACTGGTAATAAAGGTTAGCTATACTCAACTCCTTGTTGCAATAGTTCAACTTTAGCAGTTTTATAGCTTCCTCATAATTACTCTCAGTGAGAGCTAGGTTATTTATGACCTTTTTAGCCTCCCCTTTGAGAAGACTAATCAGGTATGAGAATTTAGAAATCTTGTCAAGAGAGGATTTCTTATGTATATGAACTTCAAATGAAGTCCAAAAGGTGTCCCAATTTTCTTCATCCAGCCCTGCAAATGTAGGTAAGTCTAAAGTAGGTAGACGAACCTCAGGTAATTGATTACTGGATTGAGACATAGTATTATTTGCATTAGATTTAGATTGTGTTAATATTGGATAGTATGTCAAGTTTATCTTGAGTCTCATCTTCATACTGAGAAATATCTGCTATAATTTGATCTATTTCATCAGGATCAGTTTCAGTGCATTCATAGGTTGAGATAAGACTGGCTTGTAGATCTAACTTGATCAAATTTAGATCAGCCACTCTCACTGATGTTTCTAGTCGATAGTAATCAATGGGAGTTGCTTTAGACAAGGTATCAGACTTATTAATTAGTCTAGTTAAATGACCTTTGAGGCCAATATAGGCTCTCCTTAATTGTTCAGGAGTAGCCATGGTGGCTTTAAGTCCAAATTTCATAGGACTTGAATAAGTATTACTAATGAAGCTTCGGTACATGCTCATTAGTTGACAAGTAATATTGAGTATAGCCTAAATTAATCTGGCTAAATTACACTCTACCTCACTCGAGGTTAAATGTACCTACCTAACAATAAGTAGCTAAGGATTTTGAGCAGTGCTTGAACTTCACCATTAACTTTCTTCCGGCTAGCTCTTCTTTATCACCATTAGATGTAATGGTGATCATTCAGCAGCACTCAAAATGCATACACACAAATAATGAGTACACAAATAATTAATACGGATATACTCTAATCAGAGTTACCCTAAGGTTAAATCCCACCCTTGATAGGGTCAGCACAAGAATGAATAATGTATGTACTACTAACTAGCTCAAGACTAGTTGTAAGAATTTCTACCTAAGAAACTACAAATTATTTAGTCTGCATTTGTGCCAAATTCAGCACAATCACAGCCTAAATTCCTACCTAATAAAGGTTGGCATAGATTAATTTGTGGTGCAGTAATGTGATATATAGTTGTGCTGTATTTTGGGTTTTTTAGATTTATAGTTTATATAAGTGTGCACTTGCACACACAGGTGAAAATACAATTATGTACAATTAATTTGGCTTGCCAGCCACAGCCTTTTGTGGTGATTGATTGTGTTGATCAATTTGTCAACTACATGTGACCTAGACTCACCTGACAGGTGTACACCATCTCTTGCCAGGTTTTGCCTGTATGGTCTGGCTGTAAATTGAATGTAAGTGGCATCCAATCGTACTCTCTTCCTCAGCCTAAAGTTTATATATTTGGCAGCTCTTTGGTAATATTCTGGACTTACTCCCCAACGATTATTATTGCTCAGTTGGCGAGGTTCCACCAATGTGAACACTACTGAACTGCTAATGAGTTTAAATGAGGAAATTATTGTTTTAAGGTGATTAATTACCTCAGCTGGGTGTCGAGTAGGATGGATGTCATTACCACCTAAATAAATAATAGTTAGATGGTGAGGCCACTCTAACGCAGGTGTTAATGTGGAATTATTATAGAAGTTATGAGCTGTTGCTCCTGGTGACCTGAAGATTCTCACCTCAGTATGAGGTATAGGTCTGAGTGTTGTGGGCAATTGACTGTGTCCCACGAGTGCTACTTTATACATGAGGTATAAGCAGCAAATAAATTGGTGTGAATTAGGCTAACCTATGTGGTACACTGCCGGTAGACACAATTAATAAATGTGGTTAGTTTAAACTACTTCACACGGTGATTAGTTTTACTAATTAGTATACATCCATTTCGATAAGGACCATAATGTGGGATATCTGGGGCTTGACTCATATATTCAATTATTTACTTATTTGATTTAATAAATCGAAGGACCACCCACTTTTGAGAAAAGAGGGAAAACTAATAAAAGTGATCATTAGAATAACACTAGAGACCAGTGTCTATGGATAATTATTAAAAGGATAATCACTTGAAATAATGAATGGACTGTATTATTAATTAATTAAAGTCAAGCCTCAAAGACCTACATTGGGGGTATTTCTAGAAATTCATATACATCTAGGAACAGTGTGGTTCGCCACCAGTTCATTGCTGAGTAAATGATATTATAAATCTAACTACTATAGATTCAAATATGAGAACTCAAATTGTGAATATTAAAGATTATAAATTACTGAGCAACAGTCAGAGCAAACACATTGATTACCAATCATCATTTCTGGTAATAATCTATTCAATGCAAAGATTCTACAAGAATTATATAAGAATCAAATCATGTAAATAAATTTGTACGAAAAGGGTCTTAGCTTTAAGACGATTTCTATAACATCGTTTCGTCATTCGTCCTCGTGTTCACAGGATCTCCACAAAGAAAGAACTAGAGGTGAATAACACGAATGAATAGAAACAACTTGATGACTCCTCGCATACACGGTTGTATATTAGGTAATCCCGCTATATGACGACAAACTACTCACAAATATATAATCTTGGATGATGCATCAAACGAGAACACGTGGATAAGTAATTATTATTGTTGACTGAGTATCAGCGTAATTCTTGCTGATAAATTCCCAATCACTACCACGTGTCTCGCCACTCTTCAAGCCAGGGATACCTCTCTCCACGACGCGACGGGCTAAACCACAACAATGGCGTCCCTCCCTCCCTCAACCCGTCTCTCGCATTCACCACAGAAATTATTAATCACGAATAATTCCTTTCCGTCGTAATTATGGATGTAATACGTTAATGAGAAACTGGGTTGCAATTATAGGGATTTAAATATTATCATATTCTCGTTTTATGGTGTCAAACGAGAAATGGAGAAGATTTTATTTTCTCATGACATTCGTACGTAACAGAAAGAACTGTTACTACAGAACAGTTTTTAGTTAATAACTCTCGGTTTGAGATTATTGGAGTTATATTATCTGTAAGTAATTATTACCCGGAGTACTGATGATTTTAGAGAACCACATTCAATTCTCTAACCCATTGGTAATAAATGGGTCTAACTGGACATTATCTGATCGCCAATGTTGCTACTCGACTTCATGAGAATTCTAGCATTAATACACAGATGCAATGGTTAATTTTTGTTGACACTACCGTTAGTCAAATTAGTAACTACTGTAGTTAGTATTATAATGATAATGATTTATTATAATACAATAGTAGTTTATTAGTGTTGGAAAATTTCCAACAAATGGTGCATGTTCCTGAGGTGGTAAATGGTGCATGTTCCAGAGGTGTTCAATGGTGCATATTCCTGAGGTAGTCAATGGTGCATATCCTTGAGGTGGTCAATGGTGCCTGTTCCAGTGTTGGTCAATGGGCATGTTCCTGAGGTGGTCAATGGAGCTGTTCCTGAGGTGGTCAACGTGCATGTTCCTAAGTTGGCCAATGGTGCCTGTTCCTGAGGTGGTCAATAGTGCATGTTCCATAGGTAGTCAATGTGCATGTTCCTGAGGTGGTCAATGTGCATGTTCCTTAGGAAGTCAATGTGCATGTTCCTGAAGTGGTCAATGGTGCATGTTCCTTAGGTGTTCATGGTGCATGTACCTGAGGTGGTCAATGTTGCATATTCTTGAGTTGGTCAATGGCACCTGTACCTGAGGTGGTCAATGGTGCATGTATCTGAGGTGGTCAAAGGTGCATGGTCCTGAAGTGGTCAATGGTGCATGTTCCTGAGGTTGATCAATGGTGCATATTCCTGAGGTTGTCAATGGTGCCTGTTGTTGAGGTGGTCAATGATGCATGTTCCATGGGGTGGTCAATGGTGCATATTTCTGAAATTGTCAATGGAAAATATTCCTGAGGTGGTCAATGGTGCATGTTCCTGAGGTGGTCAATGGTACATATTCCTGAGGTGGTCAATGGTGCATGTTCTTGCGGTGGGTAATGTGCATGTTCCTGAGGTGGTCAATGGTGCAAGTTTTCTGAGGTGGTCAATGTGCATGTTATTGATGTGGTCGATGGTGCATGTTCCTGAGGTGGTCAATGGTACGTGATCCTGATATGGTGAATGTGCATGTTTCTGAGGTGGTCAATGGTGCATGTTTCTGAGGTGGTCAATGGTGCCTGTTCCTGAGGTGGTCGATGGTGCATATTCCTGAGGTCGTCGATGTTATGTATTCCAGAAGTGGTCAATGTTGTGTGTTCCTCAGGTGGTCAGTGTCATGTGTTCCTGAGGTGGTCAATGTCATGTGTTCCTGAGGTGGTCAATGTTGTATGTTCCTGAGGTGGTCAATGTCATGTGTTCCTGAGGTGGTCAATGTTGTGTGTTCCTGAGGTGGTCAATGTTGTGTGTTCCTGAGGTGGTCAATGTCATGTGTTCCTGAGGTGGTCAATGTTGTGTGTTCCTGAGGTGGTCAATGTCATGTGTTCCTGAGGTGGTCAGTGTCATGTGTTCCTGAGGTGGTCAATGCCGCGTGTTCGATTACATCATAAAGCATCAATATTTATTAACTTTTTCATCAAGTTACTACAGTTTTCTTTGAGCCTGATTTAGATTATTTTTTTATGAACATACAATTAAAAAAAGTAATTATTGCCCATATAAACATGTGAAGGTAAAAAGCTTTGAATCTTCGCTCTCCCAAAAGTCGTAGTGCAAGGATAGATGTCAGTGGTATTAAATATTTAACATCGGCGAATAAGCAAATTGATTAGATTTTGTAAATGACTTGGTGGAAATCTTACTATTGAAAATGTTCTGCTTATTTCCGTTATGGCTTTACTAACTATAGTCGTTATTGCATGATATCAAGGTAATTACACAATTTATGATGATTTGGCTTCATGTAAAATTTAGTAGGCCCGACATATTTCTGACGGAAGACAGTGTGTGGAGGTAGGTGTGGCAGAACACCTGCCTCTACTTGCTGCTTGACTGTTACTAATAATAGTTCCATGTTGTACAGGGACCAGGCCAGAAGACAGGTGTGGCAGACACCTGCTCTACCTGATGCGTGGACTGGTTTGCCCAGAGCCTGCCAGCTCACCCTCGACAACAAAGGATGTTTATAAGTGTGTGGTATCTCTGCTGCCTGGTCCTGGGCGCTGCCTACACTTGCAACCTTATTGCTATCTTCACCAGTCCCAGATACCCGCAACGCATCGACACTCTCCAGCAGCTGGCTGATAGTGACTACAGGTATAGTGTCATTGTTCCTTACTATACAACACTTGGCTGGCTGATAGTGACTGCAGGTATAGTGTCATTGTTCCTTACTATACAACACTTGGCTGGCTGATAGTGACTACAGGTATAGTGTCATTGTTCCTTGCTATACAACACCTGGATCTCTGACAGTGACTACAGGTATAGTGTCATTGTTTCTTACTATACAGCACTTAGCTCCCTGATAGTGACTACAGGTATAGTGTCATTGTTTCTTACTATACAGCACTTAGCTCCCTGATAGTGACTACAGGTATAGTGTCATTGTTCATTAGCATACAAATCTTGGTTCGCTGATAGTGACAACAGGTATAGTGTCATTGTTCCTTACCATTCAACACTAGGCTGGCTGATAGTGACTACATGTAGTGTCATTTTTCCTTAATATAAAACATTTGGCTCCCTGATAGTGACTACTGGAAAACTGTCATTGTTACTTACTTCACAACACTTGACTGGCTGATAGTGACTACAAGTATACTGTCATTGTTCCTTTATAAACAACATTTGGCTGGCTGATAGTGACTACAGGAATAGTGTCATTGTGTCTTACTATACAAAACTTAGCTCCCTGATAATGACTACAGGTATAGTGTCATTGTTCATTACCATACAACACTTAGCTGGCTGATAGTAACTACAGGTATAGTGCTATTGTTTCCTGCTATACACCATTTGGCTCACTGATAGTGAATACAAGAATAGTGTCATTGTTCATTACCATACAACACTTGGCAGGCTGATAGTGACAACAGGTATAGGGTCATTGTTTCTTACCATACAACACTTGCCTGACTGATAATGACTACAAGTATAGTGTCATTGTTCCTTTCTATACAACAATTGCCTCCCTGATAGTGACTACAGGAAGAGTGTCATTGTTCCTTACTCTACCACACTTGGCTGGCTGATAGTGACTACAGGTATAAGTGTCATTGTTCATTAGTATTCAACTCTTGGCTGGCTGATTGTGACTTCAAATATAGTGTTATTGTTCCTTACTATACAACACTTGGTAGGCTGATAGTGACTAATGGTATAGTGTTAATGTTTCTTGCTATACAACACTTACCTACAATGAAAAATAAGAATGTGCAAAGATGTTTCGGAGTGTTATTTTAGTCAAGAAATGATACAAAAATTGTGTTTATTGACTAGTGAGAGGCAGAACAAGAGACCATGAGGTATATGTTGTGATCACACAGTTAACAAAAAATATTAGAATTTGTAGGTAGTGATCACGTCTCCCCAAACTCTTCTGGGCATATTTCACAAAGTCTTTCTTCCTAACTCACCTCTCATAGTTCGTGGACTCGTGGCGCACCTTTGTTTAAAATTACACTTACCTACAAAGATCACATTTTCAAAAATGTTATTTGGTCATCAGACAGAAAGATGATTTCCACGTTACGTTTTGTGACGATATAATGTATTACAAGAACTAAACTGGCCTGCGGTAAAATTTTATTTGTGTTTGGATGTAATGGCTGAACATGGTTCACATTTTCAATAATGTTATTTGGTCATCAGACAGAAAGTTGATTTCCACGTTACGTTAGTAAGTGGAGGGGGTATGCAGGAGCAGGTATGGTGTGGATATTATGGTCATTAACCCAGTCATGTGATAGAGAGACATCGAGAGGTACACCGCTCGAATGCTCGCGCCGGCAGTCATGTGGTATATTTTGGACAGCAGAAAGATGTTTTCCACGTTACATTACATTGTGTTACAGGGGCTAAAACTGGCACACAGTAATATTTATATGGTAAGAGATGTAATGGAGATGGACTAAGTCATACTTTACATTTCAAAATGTTATTTTGGACTGCAGAAAGATGATTTCCACACTACTTATCGTTGTTGTTCTGTATACCGAGAAAGGCGTGTAAGTGTCAACCTGAGGGGTGGGGAAGTAAAGGGAGTATGTTAAGTGTAGGGGAAGAGGTATGCAGGAGCAGGTAAGGTGTGGCCTACTGTGGACAATAACCCAGACGTGTGTCAGACTTCAAGAGGTGTACCACTCGAATGCTCGCTCGCTCCCCGCAGCTAAGTGGTAATAATAATAATATCAAGACTAAGATTTTCCACATTAGTCTTATATATATGTTTACTTTTCTAGCAGTGCATGCTTGGGATTTGTATGTGGGGAACATGGCGCACCTAAGGGAGAGAGAGAGAGAGAGAGAAAATGAATGAACGACGCGTTTGAGGTAGAGCAGAGGTCAGACATATGACCTTCGTTCAATTTAAGCTGGTAAGGGCTGTGGAGGGGGTAGGAGGGGAGCTGGGGTGGGATGGGGGTGAGGGTATGGTCATCCCTAATATTTCGCCCATCTTGGTACACCTCAAACCACCACCTCAGATGTGTGTAATGGTGAAGTTCCTGGGATTGATCTAAAATTGCATATATTCATTCAGTAGTGGAAAACACCTACCTGCTACCTTCAGAAGTTATGTTTCCCACATTCAGTAAAAATGTCTACTGACTTTACCTGAGTAACTGTTATGAATACTGGGACACGCATGTAAGCCCCCACAACCTTGGAGGGGGGAAAGTAAACAGACTTGATTACTAGATGTAGGGGGGATGGGCAGCCTGCTGGAGCGTGGGTAAGGTGTGAGGTAACGCTTCATTTAGCCAGTTAAGTGTCAAACTCCAAAGAGGCTAGCCGCCCACGAAGGCTCTCTCCCCGCCCAGGCATGTGCGACATGGAGGACTACATACCTATGTGCTGGTAAGTCCTGCTATGTGGTCCACTATGTACTCCTCTTTGGAGGCGAGGCTTGAGGGGGAAGAGATGAGGGTGTTAACTGGTTGGGGAGAAGGAGATGATATGTTTACTTTGCTAACACCTCAATGCTTGGAATTTGTATGTTGTGGTCATGGCTCACCTGCCAGCCTGTGATGGTGGTATTGGTGGTATGTGGTGTGTCCTGCTATGTGGTTGGAGGGGGAGGGGATGGACAGGACTGACTATGGTAGAGGCAGATGTTGACATTCACAACAGTTATGCCTCAACCTTCGAAGAGGTGACCCCATGTGGTCATGTGGTGACACTCCTCAGACCTATGTGGTGGGTATGAGCCGCATATCCTTAGCGCTCTGGAAGCAAAGTAGGGGGTTGTAGTTCAGTACACTTATGTCAACCTCTCAAGAGGCTACCCGACACCCCAAAGCCTTCCTCCAGATCCGCGGACTGAGGAAATGTGCAGCGTGTGGAATTGTTAAGTAATTGATGAAGACTGTCACCTGCATGGAGGGGGTGAGGGGGGGAGGAGCGATATACGACCCTACCACCTAATGCCAACACACAGGTCACTCAAGCATGGGACGCCAAAGGGTCCACACGGGGCTGGGGCACCAAGGTTCCTCATGGAGGTACAATTCTCCTATGTGGTCTGCTGGTATGTGTTGAGAACCTCATGTCTTTGTATTCACCTATTTGTGTTTGTGGGGGTTGAGATTTGGCTCTTTGGTCCCGCCTCTCAACTGTCAATCAACTGGTGTACAGGTTCCTGAGCCTACTGGGCTCTATCATATCTACATTTAAAACTGTGTATGGAGTCAGCCTCCACCACATCATTGCCTAATGCATTCCATCCGTTAACTACTCTGACACTGAAAAAGTTCTTTCTAACGTCCCTGTGGCTCATGTGGGTACTCAGTTTCCACCTGTGGCGCCTTGTTCGCATCCCGCCAGTGTTGAATAGTTTATCCTTGTTTACCCGGTTGATTCCCCTGAGGATTTTGGAGGTTGTGATCATGTCTCCCCATACTCTTCTGTCTTCCAGTGTCGTAAGATGCATTTCCCGCAGCCTTTCCTCGTAACTCATGCCTCTTAGTTCTGGGACTAGTCTAGTGGCATACCTTTGGACTTTTTCCAGTTTCGTCTTGTGCTTGACAAGGTACGGGCTCCATGCTGGGGCCGCATACTCCAGGATTGGTCTTACATATGTGGTGTACAAGATTCTGAATGATTCCTTACACAGGTTCCTGAACGCTGTTCTGATGTTAGCCAGCCTTGCATATGCCGCAGACGCTATTCTTTTCATGTGGGCTTCAGGAGACAGGTTTGGTGTGATATCAACTCCTAGATCTCTCTCTCTGTCTGTTTCATTAAGTACTTCATCTCCTATTCTATATCCTGTGTCTGGCCTCCTGTTTGCACTGCCTAGTTTCATTACTTTTCATTTACTCGGGTTGAACTTCAACAGCCATTTGTTAGACCATTCACTCAGTCTGTCTAGGTCATCTTGTAGCCTCCTACTATCATCCTCTGTTTCAATCCTCCTCATAATTTTTGCATCATCGGCAAACATTGAGATAAACGATTCTATAACCTCTGGGAGATCATTTACATATACCAGAAACAGTATAGGTCCAAGGACTGACCCCTGCGGGACTCCACTTGTAATGTTTCGCTAATCTGAGACCTCACCCCTCACACAGACTCGTTGTCTCCTATTGATTAGGTACTCCTTTATTCAATGGAGTACCTTCCCTTTCACTCCAGCCTGCATCTCCAGCTTTTTCACTAGCCTCTTGTGTGGTACTGTATCAAAGGCTTTCTGACAATCTAAAAATATGCTGACAATCTAAAAATATGCAGTCTGCCTACCCTTCTCTTTCTTGCCTTATTTTTGTTGCCTGGTCGTAGAATTCAAGTAACCCTGTGAGGCAGGACCTCCCGTCCTTGAACCCATGTTGATGCTGTGTTACAAAGTTCTTTCGCTCCAGATGCTACACTAGCTTTCTTCGCACAATCTTCTCCATCAGCTTTCATGGTATGCAGGTTAGGAACACTGGCCTGTAGTTCAGTGCCTCCTGTCTATCTCCTTTCTTGTATATCGGGACTACGTTAGCTGCTTTCCAAATATCTGGCAGTTCCCCTTGTTGCCAGTGATTTGTTGTACACTATGAACAGTGGTAGGCACAGTTCTTTTGCTCTTTCCATTAGTATCCGAGGGGAGATTCCATCTGGACCTATAGCCTTTGTCACATCCAACTCTAGTAAACACTTCTTTACTTCCCCACTGGTAATCTCAAACCCTTCCAGTGGTTCCAGGTTAGCTATTCCCTCTCTTATCTCTGGAATTTCTCCTTGCTCTAAGGTGAAGACCTCCTGGAATTTCTTATTCAGTTCCTCACACACTTCCTTGTCATTTGTAGTGAATCCTTCCGCTCCTATCCTTAATTTCATAACCTGATCCTTTACTTTTGTTTTTCTCCTGATGTGGCTATGCAGCAATTTAGGCCGAGTCTTTGCCTTGCACGAGATGTCATTTTCGTATTGTCTTTCTGCCTCTCTTCTCATCCTGACATATTCATTCCTGGCATTCTGGTATCTTTTTCTGCTCTCCAGTGTCCTGTTATTCCTATAGTTTCTCCATGCCCTTTTACTTTGCTGCTTAGCTAGCCTACATCTCTGATTAAACCATGGGTTTCTCATCTTCATTTCACTGTTTTCCTTTTGGACTGGGACAAACTTGTTTGCTGCGTCCTTGCACTTCTGCGTGATGTAGTCCATCATATCTTGGGCCGTCTTTTCCCTGAGCTCTGTTTCCCATGCTATATCTGTTAGGAATTTTCTTATCCCCTCATAGTTTCCCTTTCGGTATGCTAACCTTTTGGTTTCAGTATCCCTCCTCGAGTTCAATAATCCTTCTTCAATCAGGTACTCAAACACCAGTACACTGTGGTCGCTCATTCCTGCTGGGTCCTCAAAACCGATTTCTCTTATGTCGGAGTCGTTCAGAGTGAAGACTAGGTCGAGTTTCGCTGGTTCGTCATTGACTCTCATCCTTGTGGGTTCTCTGACATGCTGGGTTAAAACGTTTCTAGTCACCACTTCCAATAGTTTGGCTCTCCACGTATTCTCGCCACATACATGTGTGTATCTGGACACACATGTGCAAGTGTGGCCGTGTGATGCTCCATTCTGGAAGCATGCTACGTGTGGGAGAGAGAGACCTACCCACACTGTTTACAGAAAAAACTATTTTATTACTCATTGACGCTCTACCGCCAACACATCCCTGTCTGCCGTGTAGCTAATCACCGTCATTGAACACCAGCGACACAAACTGAATTGGGTGAGAAAGTTAAACGTATCTTTTTCCTACATAAAACAGATATTCTTTAAGAAAAAATAATGACTCCCTACACTATCAGACAAAAGCCACCGCCTGCTCCCCCTTTCCCCTCCTTCTTACCCCATACCCATCTTAAGAGCCTGGTTTCCTACTGTGGAGGCGGTCGCCTAGGGGCTATGGCTGACCAACCACGTGGTAATCGACATACAATAGAATGTGTAGAAAATGGGGGAAACAGCGGCTCAGCTTGGGCTGAAGTCTTCTCCCAGGGCTGCTGAAGCAATACGACGGCTTCCGGGGGCGAGGATGGGCGAGGTCCAATAATAGCTGGCCAATATGGGGTACTGGATAACCACAGTCCAGGGGCGGTGCTAATAGGTCCGTTCTCGGTCAGGTGCGGTTCTCGTCTGCCCTCCTTCTCGCCTCCAGGCATGCGCGCGGGTGGTGCGCAGATGCACGGTGACGAGCTGCCACCCGCCAATCAGGAGCGGCTAATCTAAAAAGTTACCCTGGCGGGTACTTTGAATATGGTTCCCTCCACACTACCCCAGTCTTTATAAAGTAAGGGGTGTATTAGAAATTATTATAACTTAAACTGTTCCTTCCGTGGATGCACCCACCACTGGTTTTAATTGAGGAGTGGAATGGTGTGTATAGTAATGGAATGGAATGTCTGGTTTTAATTGAAAAAGAATATTGTCATTGGTTTATTATTTACACATGTACAATTTACTTTTTATTAAGTATAAAATTATATATTCTATTGGCATGCAAGTACTTCCTTGCATCCTTTTTATTTGTATTAAATTAAATATTATTTTCATTTTCTATTGTTATAATATTATTTATATTCACATTTTGTACAATCACACTACACCACACTACACTTTATAATTTTTTTCTTTTTCTTTTTTTTTTCCTTCTTCTTTCCTCTATTGTTTCTTTTGCACAGGTTTGAACAGCCTCCGACCGTTCGCAGTAGTAACTTCTGCTAGGAGTGTGATGTCCACGTTCAACCATTGTGCAATATATATTCCCACGTCCCCGACGTATGCGGGTGATATAAGCGGGGTGGTCCCTGCCTCAATGGTCACAGGTGCCGCCGATTCCAGAAGTAAGCGCTCTTTCGGTATGGCCGTCAATACATCTAATGGCCGGTTCATGGGCTGTTCCCTGACATATAGACTGAAATATGTATTTGGGAAAAAACTGAGCCATTTTCGAACTGTCTCTCCCGACCCTGCAAAACCTCGTAAATGCATGGGTTGGGTGGATCCGCAGAATTCCTGCAGGTCCATGAGCGCTGTACAGAAAATTAAGTCTGAGGTATCCCCTCGTTGGGGGCATAGGGAGATGACTAGGGGTCGCCTCACCGAGGCATATTGGAGAGCGTGCCGGAAAACGTCTCTCTGTATTTTCCTTTCTCCCGGAAGTGTTGTTTCCCAATTAAGTCCAACTGGTCCCAGAGGTACCGTTGGCAGTACATCCATATATATCCTTAGGGTTTTGAGGGACATTGCATCGGCACAGCCTGGGTAGAGTCCCAATGACATTACCCACCCGGGGGGAGTCTCACAACTCCTTGGGTATTTCATCGGGTCCATGTTAGCCATGACCCCACCTGCCAAACCGTGGGTTGGTGTTGGTTTAAGTTCTTTTGTTTGCAGATTAAGTTTTCTCATGGCATAAACCGGAAGGAGAGTATCCTCCCCGGAAATTAAAGCTGCCTTAGCCAGGGCATCATTCACTCCGAAGTGACTGTCAAAAAAGGAGACACTCCAGGTAAAAGGAGCCAAGAATACACTGGTGGGTTTATGGGGGCCTGTATATTCGTGGTGACACGTTGCTAAGTGCGTGTCCACGCTTGAGGTTGAATCAGAAGGAGACCTTGTGTCACCAATTGGGTGACGTCTTGCTAGACTTATATTTCCGCTAGAGGGGGAATGAGATGGAATGAATTCGTTTATGTCCTTCGGGGGTTCTAGTGTCTCCCCTCCAGGACATTCCACCTGACTGAACTGGCGTTGTGTATCCAAGTATTTCATTATCAACCCCCATTTGGAGATGATAGGAACCCCACGGATCTTTCCTTGTCTTTTTGATGGCTGTCTGGCTTCTGACTCGTAGTCAGAGTAATCCGATGATGACTCTTTGGTAGCCACCGTCGTGTTCGGACGTGGTGCTGCAATAAATAGTGACGTAACAGTATGAAAGGCAAGTACTGAAATTATTCCCTACGTGTGTTCTTACACCATGGGCACATATACTCCGGCTGAGAACGTACATTCGCCACGGTTGCTCCCACACAGCTCCCATGAAACCACTCCGCACACCCATCACATTGCACCATAAATTTTCTGTCATATGGTTGCCTACATAGACAGTAAATGTCCTGATAGGGTAATGATGTCGCGTCTGGAACTTGTGTCATGTGCTGTTTGAATTGAACCACCCAATTTGGACGTGCACGGTCCTTACATTTCTCTAGTCTATCATGATTGACTGTAATGAGGTCACGTTGGAGTTTGACTCGAAATAAACAGGATGAAAATTTATGGATGATGATTCCCGGCCCTTTCCATTGTGGCGATAGTTTCTTACACTGCCCTTTCGTCTGTGTTGTATCCAGTAGATAACCAGATCGCCCTTTTCATAGGTTAGTGACCGTGCCCTCAGATCGTAATCTTTCTTCATCCGTTCTTGAGTAGATGAGAGAGATTTCCGGGCTAGCTCATGTGCCCTTTCTATTTCCTGTTGTAACTGCGCTAAATAGGGTATTGTTTCTTGAATAGGACATCCCTCCCGGGGATACATTAGATCTATTGGCTGGTTAGTTTCTTGGCCAAGCATTAACTTGTTAGGAGTGAATCCCGTTCGTCGATTCACGCTTGACCTAATTGCCCCAGCTATATGCTGAACGTAATCATCCCAACTATCCTGTTGAGAACTGGCATAACATCGCAAGGCATCCATGATGGTTCTGTTGTACCGTTCTACCTGGCCATTTGCTGACGGCCTATAAGCTGTGGTACGGGTCCTGTGGATATGCATCATCTCGCAAAGTTTAATGAATAAGTCACTTTCAAAATTCCTCCCTTGATCGGTTAATATTTCAAATGGATATCCAAACCGGGTGAATAATCCATCGAGCGCCGCTCTTGCCGTATTCTCGGCGGTTTGGGATGGTAGTGGTACGCATTCTATCCATTTTGTAAATTGGTCCACCATTACCAAAAGATATTCATTCCCCTTCTGAGTCTTGGGCAGTGGTCCCAAAAAGTCTAAGTGGACCCTTTCCATTGGTGCCCCTGCATGGTACCTAAGTAATTCATGTCTATTGGATTTGGATGCTTTTTAGTTGAGACTGCAGAGATGGCACGAAGCCACATAATTAGCAACTTGGGTGTTAGTCCGTACCAGTAATACTTTGCTTTGACTGTCTCCAGTGTGCGGTTCCTGCCCTGGTGACCCATATTGGGTATATCATGGCATAAATTTAACACTTCTTCTCTCAAACTATTTGGGATGTACAACAGTTTTTGAGCCATTCCATCCTGGTCTACCTTATGCCACCACCAGAGGTCGTTTTCTAAAGCAAAGACCTCTTTGTTGAGCCAGTAGTATTTTATGGCGGGGCTGGCTCCGAATAAGTCCCCCTCAATCTGTTGCTGGCCCCCTACCCAGGCTCTCACCATACTCATGTCTGGGTCATTTTCAGTCCGCTCCTGCAATTCACGAATGGGCATCCCATATCTTTCCCCTGTGGCCTTTGTGAGTATTCGAATGCTTACTATATTTGGTAGGACTTCATCCCGTCTCATTCCGGATGTGTCCTCTACTTCTAGTTGATCTGTATCCCCCGGGTTCCATGGGATCACGCTCACATCGTCGTCTTCCGACCACCAGTCTGTCGAAGGAGGCTCGGTGTTTATTTGTCTAATTGTCCTCCGAGCCTGAATACTACATGTACAATTGAATGATCCAATAGCTAGTGGGACCACGTCATCTACCGTTTCTTGGAATGTTGCCCAGTTTTGGTGTGCCCTATGGCATTAAGAACAGCCCCCGCACGGTAAATCCTGTAAGGGAATGTCATGCCGAAAATGTGTACATAGCTGCTGATTGTCCCCTTCCCTCGACAACGAGTCCGCATTGGTGTGTTTCTTTCAGGGCCTGTGTTGTATTTTCAAGTCAAACTGACTTAGTTCCTCCAACCAACGAGCTAATTGGCTCTGGGGGTTCTTGAACCTAGTCAACCACACCAGACTGCCATGATCCGTTCGGATAATAAAAGGCCGGCCCAGTAAATAGTGCCGAAAAAGTCTGGCAAACCTCACAACTGCCAACAACTCCTTCCTGGTAGTGCAATACCGTCTCTGCTCTGGGGTTAGTACAAAACTAGCATAAGCAATGACCTTCTCCTGCTCGTCCTGAACTTGCAGTAACTCAGCACCTATTGCCCAATCAGAGGCGTCAGTATCTAGGATAAATGGATCTTGTCCATTGGGTAATCCCAAAACAGGGGCCGTAGTCAAAGCAGTTTTGATAACGCCGAAAGCCTCTTGATGTTTGCATTCCCACTTAAATTTGTTTGCCCCGGTTAAGGCATAGAAAGGGGCTGCTAGTTCCGCATATCCTTTTATAAAAGCCCTGTGATAGTTGGCTAATCCTAAGAATTTTTCCACATCCTTGGATGACTTAGGAGTTTGCCAGCTCACCACTGCCTCTATGGCAGTGGTGATGGGGCCTCTATGGCAGAGGGGGCCTCGTAGCCTGGTGGATAGTGCGCAGGACTCGTAATTCTGTGGCACGGGTTCGATTCCCGCACTAGGCAGAAACAAATGGGCACAGTTTCTTTCACCCTAAATGCCCCTGTTACCTAGCAGTAAATAGGTACCTGGAAGTTAGTCAGCTGTCACGGGCTGCTTCCTGGGGGTGGAGGCCTGGTCGAGGACCGGGCCGCGGGGACACTAAAGCCCCGAAATCATCTCAAGATAACCTCAAGATGGCCTCCTTTCCCAATTCCAGCCTTGTCCGGCTAACAATTCTGCCCAAGAATTCCACCCGCCTTTTAAATAGAGCATATTTTTGTGGTTTAAGGCGTAGACCATATTTTCTAAATCGTTCAGAAACTCGCTCCTGGTTGAAGAGATGACTCTGAAAGGACTCACCTAGCACTAAGATGTCATCCAAAAAAGCTAGCACGGTCTCCCCATTCAATTCCCGTAACACTAGATTCATTACTCTTGCGTAAGTAGCTGGTGCATTGCAAAGGCCAAAAGCCATTTTCTTAAATTCAGAGACCATACTTGGTGATAAATGCCGTCTTTTTTCTGTCTTCCTCTGCTACGTTAATTTGGTAATACGCTGAATTGGCATCTAATTTACTAAACCATTCGTTCCCTGCCAACGTGTCTAAACATTCATCAACTAATGGAAGTGGATATACATCTTTTATGGTACGGGAATTCAGTTCTTGGTAGTCCACGCACCACCGAACCGAGCTATCCCTCTTCCTCACTAATACTGGTGCTGATGCCCACTCAGATATTGATGGTTGAATAATACCTGCATCAAGCATACGCTGAAGGTGTCCTTTTTCCTCCTGTGCCAAACATGCTGGTGTTCGTCGTATTTCTTGTTTCACTGGGCTGGCATTGCCTGTGTTGATCTGATGTGACACCTCATTAAAAGAACCCAAGTCAAATTCGCTTGCTGCGAATACATCTTTATATGTCATTAGCAACCGAGATAGTTGGCATGCCTGTTCTGCTGTCAGGGTCTCTTCTACGCCCGGTAATAGGCTTAACATATGATTGGGTAAATTATCGTGGGATTCCTGTGATGTTTCCCCTATTGACCTTACAGCCATTGCTGGCCTAGAGTTGGGTAAAACTTCCCATGCTGCTTCTGCGTTAGCCACATGCATCTGTCTCTTCAATGTGAGATTCCTTTCTGTGACATTAAGTGTACATATTCGTAGGGTTTTCCCATTTTGGTGTAAAGTGCGCATTATTGGTACTCTCCCCTTATCCAAGGGTTCTACTAGGTATTGTGGCACGTTATTGTCCAGTTCACATAGGACGTTTGCCATCGACCGAGGTGGAATGACCGTGTGTTGAGACACTGCCACTTTAGCTATGCAAGGGTTGGAGTTTGGGTCTGGTGTATCTACCCTTCCCAATTGCATAGGAATAATTTGTCCCTGTAATATCATCTGAGATTGAGCCAAGGCCAAGCTTATGCCCTGACGTTCCATAAAATCCAGCCCCAATAGCATGTTATCTTCAATTGGTGCTACATATATGTTTTCTTCAAATTGCCCTCCAGCAATTAGTAATGTAACTGGCCCTATCAGTGTTCCTGGAATACACATAAATTTCCCCGCGGTATTGAGTGTGATTCGCTTTATTACTGAGGTGGAGGTATCAACTGGTGATAAACCTTTTGAGAAATAATTGTGACCTCTGCCGCTGTGTCAACTATTGCTTTCACCATTACGTTCTCTACTTGAATTGGGATCCAGAACATGGACCCAGACCGTAATTGCCTAATAGTTATGTGTTCTTGTTCCTCCTTTTCCTGCTCATCGATGCCCTCGGATGTGCAGGATTGATCTACCTCATCCTCCCTGGGGAAACAACTACTCTGCTCTTGAGAGAATCTTTCCTCTTCACCTACTCGCATGAACCTTAAATGTACTCCCTCATGTTGATAGAAGTCATCTTCATCTTGCGACACTTGTCCGTCGCTTATGTCCTTTTCGTCCACCGATGCTATTGTTTCAGGTGCACCTTCTGTAAATGTCTGATCAGGCGGCCACTCTTCCTGATGAATATCCAGTGCTGGTATTTGGAGGGTATAAGTTTTGAACCCTCGAGAAGGACTTGGTGTCCTTGGAGGTGGTGTAACCACGCTCTGCTGGCCTGGCAAGTCATGGGTCGAATCTAGGCCACTTGAGCCGACCTGTCTTTGTTTAAAGACTGATCCTCCTCCAAAAATGAAACATGATACTTATCATTAGAACGTTCTTCCTATTTACGGCCTTCGTCCCAGCCACTCCTAGATTGTTGGCAATCGCGAGCAAAATGACCCTCCTCCCCACATAGGTAACAATTATTACTCCTCCTAGGTGATAGGGTGCGTTGGCCCCGAGGCGATATGATGGCGTTTGTGAGACGCCTCAAACCCTCACATACCTCGTCCAATTTGTCACGAACCCCTGAGATTCCTGAGACGACTTCGTCTAGTTTTGCGTTCATGCCTGTCAATTTATCTAATTTTGTATCCATTCCCACAAGAGATGGGGATCCTGATCCAGCATTTGTTTGCCGGAGACCCCCTTACCCTGGCCTGATAAATTATTAGCCGGTGAAGACTCTGGCGATTTTGTGGGTGTCCTTGAGCGGAGGTGGAAAGCTAAATTACTTCTGGCTGGCTGTTCATATCGGGAAGGCCTACCCACGGCATTTATTCGCACTGCTGGCCCTTGGGACCTCTGCTGCTGGGAACTAACTGAGGATGACCCTGCTGACCCGTGAATAGCAACAGAATTATGCTGAAATGTTTGAGCCCTGTCAATGGCCTTTTCCATGGACGAAATGTTAGCGTTGGAAATATACTCTGCTAAACGCTTATCTAACAAACCTAATTCTAAGATTTCCTCACCATTCTCCTGGTGAGCCTGAGAAAATTTCATTATTGCCACGACTAAAATTTCCCTATCTCCAAATCTCTTTACAAGTTTGTGCATCATGCGAGTATAATCAATTGATGGTTCCCGGTCTAGTATCCGGTTGTAAAAATCACTAGCTAATCACCCTTAAGACACCAACCCAAGTTTGTTAGAGAAGTCGTGCCACTCCAATCTTTTTCCGTTGCATACGATGTGAAACGGCGATAGAATGGAGTCCAATCAGATTTACCATCATAATCAAGTTCTCGAGGTGATGGACGGAATGATTTATCCCTTCGACCATGACGATTCCCCTGTCGAGGATATGTGGAGTCATCTGAATCAGAATCCTGAGAGCTAACTGACACCCTCCGAACTGGGTGACGAGTGGAATGAGACGGACCCTTAGTGGAAATATGTCCCTGTCTCTGAAAACCGGCATTATTCAAACCATGGATATTACGAGGAGAAGACCTACGTCTAGTGCGACTGCGTGTAGCTGCACCTCCAGAGACGGCGGAGGCATTCCCATCGGATGATGGCGAGCCTGAACGTCTTCTATTGTTTGGTTCTGCCATTGTGATAGAGCCTGAGCTATGAGGTGGTGGTTCCGTGTCAAAAGATATGGCATTCAATAAAGGAGTTGTAATCTTAAGGTGAGATATGTGATGGATGTTGTCTGCCGTGATAGTGCGTGTGTGTCTGAACTTAACAATTCTGTTGGCCAGTGTGTACGACACTCCAGGTAATGTTATTAGATCAGTTACAGATGCCAAGTTAATGCATATGCGGGGCATCTTGTGGTAATGAGAAGCCACAGCTCAGAACTAGTCTTTTTGCAAAATGTACGTTCACAGCCAAAGCAAACCAGCAATGAATAAGAATAAGACACGTAAGGGAATAGGCCTTAAAACTAGTAATGGTCAAGAATAGTGTCCTGTTTCTAAGCCTGTAACCAATGGGAGCAGGTGCCGCTGAGGAATTATCCAGTATGTTTGAAGTAACTATTCACTGTACTATTATCCAAGAAAGATTATATATATATATATATATATATATATATATATATATATATATATATATATATATATATATATATATATATATATATATATATATATATATATATATATATATCTTTAGAACACTTTCCCACCAGAAGACTCGAACCCTAGCCAGCACAGAAGCCTTCCAGCAACTGGCAAAACAGGTACGCCTTAACACCAGTTGCTGTATGCCAGTTGCTGGAAGGCTTCTGTGCTGGCTAGGGTTCGAGTCTCCTGGTGGGAAAGTGTTCTAAAGTTGTATATATATATATATATATATATATATATATATATATATATATATATATATATATATATATATATATATATATATATATATATATATATATATATATATATATTGTGATGTGAAAGAGTAGATGGTAATGCAGTCCTCACTATGGCTGGTGAAAATGCCAATCACATTTAAGAGAAAAAAAAGGAAAAAAATGTTGACTGCTTGGCTTGTTACCTGTGGTAAGTGAAAGGGAAAAACACGCAAAACAAATCTTATAAAAAATGAAATTTTAATTTACTTTAAACACAAACAAAATAAAGACAATTCCCTTGGCAATGTACAGTGCGAATCAAAAACGGAGATAAAGACAAAAACACAATATAAAATAAAATAATGGTTACGTTACTCTACAATTATCAAGACAAAATTAGTAAAAGGTGCTGAGAATAGTGGCTTGGCTGAGACCTCCCCTTAGTACACAGAACGTGTGCTAGATAGAAGTGTCAACCCTAGAGCACAAGGATATTCTGCAGTCAACTGCTCGTGCATGACTATTTATATGGGGGTGCAGATGGCGCTGACGTTCTTGGAAGACTCTGATGAGAGGAGCACTGTTACAGTCCTGTAAATATTTAGGAAGATCAGTAAGGATTTCCGAGTTGGAAGGCACTGGCTCAGAGTTAGTGCTTTCGGGAGGAGCAGCAGGGAAGGTTTCACTTTGGAGGTATGGATCTTTAAAGGTGGATAGAGATACTAACACAGTGGGGGGAGTACCTTTATACTCCTTTAAGAGATTGACGTGACACAACTGGGTCCTCCGCTGCCTATTTGGAGTCTCAAGAACGTAGTTGTGGTTGTTTCTGCACTCCTTGATGCGGTAAGGTCCTGAAAACTTATTTTGCAATGGAGAACCAGGGATCGGAAAGTAGGCTAAAACGAAGTCTCCTGCTTGAAATTTCCTAATTTTACTGCGTGAGTCTTCATCCTATCTTGCGCTTTTAATAAATTATCCTTGGCAAATTCGCACTCTTACGCACTCTCTCTAGAATGTGCTTTAAGTTTTGAAGAAACTGGGGCACATTCAGAGGGTCACTGAAGGTGGCATTAAGTAGAGAGTCTTTAAAAGCTTTAAGAAGAGTACGGCACTTACATCCGTAGAGCATAAGGAGACACTCCTAGAGACTCATTGGGGAGACTTCTGAAAATGCACATGATGAGGTCAAGTTGTTTATCCCAGTCTTTCATAGTTTCATTGAAAAATTTCTTAAGGAGTGCTTTTATAGTTTGGTGACTACGTTCAAGAGAACCCTGTGAAGCGGGATGAAAGGGGCTGGACAATACCTGAGTAATGTTGAATTCTTCCAGTGTCTTCTTGAAGAGATCACTGGTGAAGTTGGTGCCACAGTCACTTTGAATCTCTCGTGGAAATCCA
Source organism: Procambarus clarkii (assembly GCF_040958095.1). Lineage (NCBI taxonomy): Eukaryota > Metazoa > Arthropoda > Malacostraca > Decapoda > Cambaridae > Procambarus > Procambarus clarkii. The sequence continues at coordinate 39,555,876 of NC_091173.1, forward strand.
TACTGTGTAAAGATCCTCAATAGTTGTTTCACCACAGTAGCAGCCGTTTTTTTTTACATGAACTGCTATGGGGAATCTGGTGGTTGGACACAGGATAGTTAGTACATAAACGTTGCCAGAACTGGTCCGGGGTCACGGCACCGCTCCTGTGCCAGGTAAATCCACTACGGGCTCACCATAACCCGTGCTATTTGCCCCGCTCCTGTGCCAGGTAAGTTACGGGCTCACCATAGCCCGTGCTACTTGGAACCTGTTCCGAGTAGCTGAATCTATAACAACAACAATATGGTCCGGGGTAAAGGACCAACACAGTCTATGATGAGTCTGTGAAAGGGTTCCGCAGGCACCGGGATAGGAATCAAAAGAGCCTTGGGAATAGAGATGTTAAGTTTTCCTGCCATCTGACATGTATGACACAGTAGTACATAAGTTTTTACATCTTTAACCATACCTGGCCAGTAGTAGTCTTGTCTAATGGTGTGATAGGTTTAATTAAAACCGTATTGAGAAAGCACTCCAAGGGCCAGGTGTAGAATATCGGGCCGTAGGCTGGTGGGAAGTACAAGTTGGTCTACATTAGCCCAATCGTCATCCTCCGTTAGTTTACTGAGTCGGTACCTCCGGTAAAGCAATTGGTTCTCTATGAAGCACCCTGGAATACTATCAGATTGAGTCTCGGCCTGGAAGAATAATAGTGTTAATGAAGGATCCTCCCTCTGTAGCTTACGGAACTCCAACATAGTAAGATTCGGTGGTAGACTCTGATGGTCTTGAGGGACAGCGGTTGTAGTAGAGTCAGCTGATTGCGGGCGTGCAGCTTGTGCACGGGTGGTCACCAAAACCGGAGGAGAAACTTCATCACTTTCTTGGACCTCTGCTGGAATATACTTCAAGATGGGGTTTTCCACGACAGAGTCACATACCTGGGGTTTGTCCATGATGATCAAGTTGGAAGGTTGCAGATCTTTGGCCAAGTCGTTGCCCAGGAGAAGTTGTACCCCTGACATGGGAAAAGGCTTTTCCCGGATGGCGACTAGGACTTCACCTTGTACGAAAGGACAATCAAGGTGGATTCTGGCGAGTGGATACGGAGTGGTAGCAGTGAGGTCAGTGATAAGAACTGTCTCCCCGGTGTAGGTGATGTTAGGCACAACCGATTTCAGATTGATGGACTGAAGAGCCGCTGTGTCCCTCAAGATCTTCACTTTGAGATGTCCCTCCGAATTTGTACTGTTGGCTGAGACTGTTCCAGGGTATAGGTTGATACCTGGTTACCTGGTTGATGGGGTTCTGGGAGTTCTTCTACTCCCCAAGCCCGGCCCGAGGCCAGGCTCGACTTGTGAGAGTTTGGTCCACCAGGCTGTTGCTTGGAGCGGCCCGCAGGCCCACATACCCACCACAGCCCGGTTGGTCCGGCACTCCTTGGAGGAATAAATCTAGTTTCCTCTTGAAAATGTCCACGGTTGTTCCGGCAATATTTCTTATGCTTGCTGGGAGGACGTTGAACAACCGCGGACCTCTGATGTTTATACAGTGTTCTCTGATTGTGCCTATGGCACCTCTGCTCTTCACTGGTTCTATTCTACATTTTCTTCCATGTCGTTCACTCCAGTACGTTGTTATTTTACTGTGTAGATTTGGTACTTGGCCCTCCAGTATCTTCCAGGTGTATATTATTTGATATCTCTCTCGTCTTCTTTCTAGTGAGTACATTTGGAGGGCTTTGAGACGATCCCAATAATTTAGGTGCTTTATTGCGTCTATGCGTGCCGTATACGTACTCTGTATTCCCTCTATTTCAGCAATCTCTCCTGCTCTGAAGGGGGAAGGGAGTACTGAGCAGTACTCAAGACGGGACGACACAAGTGACTTGAAGAGTACAACCATTGTGATGGGATCCCTGGATTTGAAAGTTCTCGTAATCCATCCTATCATTTTTCTGGCTGTTGTAATATTTGCTTGGTTATGCTCCTTAAAAGTTAGGTCGACAGACATTATTATTCCCAAATCCTTTACATGCTGTTTTCCTACTATGGGTACATTTGATTGTGTTTTGTACTCTGTATTATGTTTAAGGTCCTCATTTTTACCGTACCTGAGTACCTGGAATTTATCACTGTTAAACATCATGTTATTTTCTGATGCCCAGCCGAAAACATTATTAATATCAGCTTGAAGTTTTTCAATGTCCTCAGCCGAGGTAATTTTCATACTGATTTTTGTGTCATCTGCAAAGGATGATACGAAGCTGTGACTTGTATTTTTGTCTATATCTGATATGAGAATAAGGAAAAGCAGCGGTGCAAGGACTGTACCCTGAGGTACAGAGCTTTTCACTGCACTTGGACTAGATTTTATATGGTTGACAGTTACTCGCTGAGTCCTGTTTGACAGAAAACTGAGTATCCAGCGTCCTACTTTACCGGTTATTCCCATTGACTTCATTTTGTGTGCTATCACACCATGGTCACATTTATCGAAAGCCTTTGCGAAGTCCGTGTATATCACATCAGCATTCTGTTTCTCTTCTAATGCCTCAGTGACTTTGTCGTAGTGCTCAAGTAGCTGTGAGAGGCACGATCTTCCCGCTCGAAATCCATGTTGGCCTGGGTTGTGAAGGTCATTGGTCTCCATGAAATTGGTGACCTGACTCCTAATCACTCTCTCAAATACTTTTATGATGTGCGATGTTAGTGCAACTGGTCTATAATTTTTTGCCAATGCTTTGCTCCCTCCCTTGTGTAGAGGGGCTATGTCTGCTACTTTAAGTGCATCTGGTATCTCCCCCGTGTCCAAGCTCTTCCTCCACACTATACTGAGTGCCTGTGCTACCGGCACTTTGCATTTCTTTATAAATATTGAATTCCATGAGTCTGGACCTGGGGCCGAGTGCATGGGCATGTTTTCAATTTCTTTTTCAAAATTTAGTGCGCTCGTGTTTATATCAGTTATATTTACAGGGGTTTGAATATCCCGCATAAAGAAATTGTCTGGATCTTCCACGTTCATGTTGTTTATTGGAGTGCTAAACATGTCCTCATACTGCTTTTTTAGGATTTCACCAATTTCTTTTGCTGAAGAGGTGTTTGCTGAAGAGAGAAAGATCATTAACAGGAACACCAATATTCATCACAGGCTTACCGGACTTAGGAGAAGTCAGTTTGGGTTTAGGAGTTTCACTATAGCTTTTGTATTGGGCTTTTCCACATTTATCTATGGAATGTCCATAGAGCTTGCAATACCTACAATATAATTGGGAGGTTGCTTGATTGGTATTCACTTTGTCATAATCAGGATTTCTTACTGGAAGATGTGTCAGTTGCCAACCTGTGTATAAGGCTGTAGGTGTCAGCCGACTTCGCACATCTGATGTAGTCAGTTTCCTCCTTATCCGCTAAGTGAAGACGGATGGGAGCAGGAATACGTCGAAAGAATTCTTCAAGTAGAAAAAGGTTGACAAGATCTGAAAATGTAGAAACATGGGCTGCTTCCAGCCATTTCATGAAATATCTTTTCTTAGTATTGGCAAATTCTAAATAGGTGGTGGTACTTGCCTTCAGATAATCACGGAATTTTCGTCTGTAGCTTTCGGTGGAGAGAAGGTAGGCATCTAGAACGGCTTGCTTTAGGGTCTGGTAGTCAGTCTCAGACGCTAAGGTACTGAGAGTAACCGCAGCTCTACCTGTAAGATGTACTCTGAGAAGTGTAGACCACTGATCTTCAGGCCAGCTAAGTTTTGTAGCTAGGGCCTCAAAAGTAGTAAAAAACACATCTATCTCAGTCTCAACGAATAGTGGCATTAACTTACTTGTCTTATGTTGATGTTAAAGCTTACCGGAAGACTGGCTGCAGCTTGTTGGCGCCGAGTGTGGTGTGAAGTTTCCAAATCGAGTTCTCTTCGACGGTGGTCTAGAACACTATCAGCTTGCTTCTTATTGTGTTCATTTAGTATCTCCAGACCGCGTTCCTTTACTTCAAGCTGTTCCTTCTCATGCTGACGTTGTAGGACAGCTTCGCGTCCCTTGAATTCTAGAGCTTCCTTTTCACGCTCACGATATAGGATAGCCTCTTCTTTCCTTATGGCAGCCTCGCGTTCCTGTTCTTCTTTCTTTAGGGCAGCCTCGCGTTCCTTGATCTGGAGAGCTTCTTTCTGTTGTTCAAGTTCTATTTTAGCGAGTTCTAGCTTTAACTTCATCGTTGCTATAGCATGCTGGTCTGGTCTGTAAAATAGTTTTCATCAGAATCAGAGTCTATAATTCCATTATCTAAGAGGTGGTCAAGGATAAGATTGTGCAATTCACTTTTAGTGGCTCCATGCTGAGCATCTATACGGTACTCATGTGCTAGAGTTTGTAATTCTGTCTTCCTGGCACTACTTAAGTTACCTACTTCACTTGCTGGATACGAAATGCTGAGAGACGAAACATTTTTGAGATAGCAAACAAATGTACAGAGAATATAACTGTGATATTATAAATGTGAGTGACAGGATGACGCGGCAACTGGTGGCTATCCTGTCTAATTCAATTGTTAATGTAAAAACAATTAACGTTAATATTAGATGTTAAATGATTATTTAATCAAAATTGTCGGGAATTTTTGTACCCGGTACTCAATATACGAGAATAATGGCAAGAAAAACCCTACTAAAATGAATGAAACTTTGATAGTTTCAAAAACAAATGAAACTGATCGTTTCAAAAGTGAAGGGGTAGTCCAAAAATGTAGGGATACCTTGTCGGGTCTCTATAGGACAGAAGCAAGGGGTTTGCTACTTAACTAAATGACACTTACAGAGTGTCGTTAGCATTCTTTGTGCCCTGAAAAAGGAAGCTAATTTCCTACCTGTGTAAGTATCATAATCTCTGACCGATTTGCATGGGTGCGAGTGTCAACTTTGTGACGATAACTGCTGTTAAGGTCATAACTAAACAGCGTAGTCCGTGCGAGAGGAACCATGGCCCTCAATATCAGCCTTTGCTCGGATTGAAGAAGATAGGGTATGTAGCCCGAAGACAAACCAAAGTACCAGGGTACCAAAGTGGTGATATGCCGTAAATTGAGAAATATCCTGAGGACGAGAATAAAGTGGAATACACGAGTAATAACACCGAGGGATGAACAACCAATTAAGAGAGTGATTGAGGCCTCCAGACACCATGTAATCCACAGTCATCCAACACTCACAATATGTCACACTCGGAAAGCACAAAATACACAGCACCATAAAAATTAATGAAAATTATGAAATTATTGAAAAACAACATGTATCGAAGCCAAATACACTTACCACAAATTGAATCAGTACCTGAGTGAAACTCCTAGGACAGACCCCCATTAAATGTGATGTGAAAGAGTAGATGGTAATGCAGTCCTCACTATGGCTGGTGTAAATGCCAATCACATTTAAGAGAAAAAAAGGAAAAAAAATGTTGACTGCTTGGCTTGTTACCTGTGGTAAGTGAAAGGGAAAAACACGCAAAACAAATCTTATAAAAAATGAAATTTTAATTTACTTTAAACACAAACAAAATAAAGACAATTCCCTTGGCAATGTACAGTGCGAATCAAAAACAGAGATAAAGACAAAAACACAATATAAAATAAAATAATGGTTACGTTACTCTACAATTATCAAGACAAAATTAGTAAAAGGTGCTGAGAATAGTGGCTTGGCTGAGACCTCCCCCTAGTACACAGAACGTGTGCTAGATAGAAGTGTCAACCCTAGAGCACAAGGATATTCTGCAGTCAACTGCTCGTGCATGACTATTTATATGGGGGTGCAGATGGCGCTGACGGGGCGTGCAGTGGCCGATCCACCAATGGGAAGAGTGTTTGGCTTGAAGTGCTTGTTTGGTGATCGACGGTGGTGTGCCGACGCGAGAGAGGGTGGAATGGAGAGTTGGGTGTAGTACTGTACCCCCGGCAGAAACGTTTGTGATACTACTTGTATACGTATCTTGAAGGTAGTATCTTAATGTTGTAGACACGTGAGTAACTTTATGTAGGAAAGAGCAGACTCAATCTCTCTTGAAAGAGATTAAGTCACATTATATATATATATATATATATATATATATATATATATATATATATATATATATGTATATATATATATATATATATATATATATATATATATATATATATATATATATATAAATATATATATATATATATATAAATATATATATATATATATATATATATATATATATATATATATATATATATATATATATATTGACCAGACCACACACTAGAAATTGAAGGGACGACGACGTTTCGGTCCGTCCTGGACCATTCTCAAGTCGATTGTGATGAGGACAGGTAGGGACAGGCATTAAATAGGCAAGAGAGAGCTGAGGAGGAAAGTCAGGTGTAGAGGATAGTAGTAATGAGAACTGCAGCAGGCCTATTGGCCCATACGAGGCAGCTCCTATTATAACCACCGAAGGAGATAGTAATAGGAAAAAGAAGAGGATAGCAAGGGAGCGTAGAAGACAATGAACAGAAAAAGGGAGAAGAGAGAAACTTCAGCCACGTTATTGTGACTCATCGCCTGTATATATATATATATATATATATATGTATATATATATATATATATATATATATATATATATATATATATATATATATATATATATATATATATGCGAACAAGCCAGAATGGTCCCCTGGACAATATGCAACTGAAAACTCACACCCCAGAAGTGACTCGAACCCATACTCCCAGAAGCAACGCAACTGGTATGTACAAGACGCCTTAATCCACTTGACCATCACGACCGGACATAATGAGGTGATAGCCAAGGCTATTTGAACCACCCCACCGCCGGCACTCGGATAGTTATCTTGGGCATAGCATTTTACCAAATCACCTCATTCTTAGGGGCACACGTGAGGAACACAAATGCGAACAAGCCAGAATGGTCCCCTGGACAATATGCAACTGAAAACTCACACCCCAGAAGTGACTCGAACCCATACTCCCAGAAGCAACGCAACTGGTATGTACAAGACGCCTTAATCCACTTGACCATCACGACCGGACAGAGTTGCTTCTGTTGCTTCATAGTTCGACCAGTTGCGTTGCTTCTGGGAGTATGGGTTCGAGTCACTTCTGGGGTGTGAGTTTTCAGTTGCATATTGTCCAGGGGACCATTCTGGCTTGTTCGCATTTGTGTTCCTCACGTGTGCCCCTAAGAATGAGGTGATTTGGTAAAATGCTATGCCCAAGATAACTATCCGAGTGCCGGCGGTGGGGTGGTTCAAATAGCCTCGGCTATCACCTCATTATATCCGGTCGTGATGGTCAAGTGGATTAAGGCGTCTTGTACATACCAGTTGCGTTGCTTCTGGGAGTATGGGTTCGAGTCACTTCTGGGGTGTGAGTTTTCAGTTATATATATATATATATATATATATATATATATATATATATATATATATATATATATATATATATATATATATATATGTACTACTCACCTATTTGTACTCACCTATTTGTGCTTGCGGGGGTTGAGCTTTGGCTCTTTGGTCCCGCCTCTCAACTGTCAATCAACTGGTGTACAGATTCCTGAGCCTACTGGGCTCTATCATATCTACATTTAAAACTGTGTATGGAGTCAGCCTCCACCACATCACTGCCTAATGCATTCCATCCGTTAACTACTCTGACACTAAAAAAGTTCCTTCTAACGTCTCTGTGGCTCATGTGAGTACTCAGTTTCCACCTGTGTCCCCTTGTTCGCGTCCCACCAGTGTTGAATAGTTTATCCTTGTTTACCCGGTCGATTCCTCTGAGGATTTTGTAGGTTGTGATCATGTCTCCCCTTACTCTTCTGTCTTCCATTGTCGTAAGGTGCATTTCCCGCAGCCTTTCCTCGTAACTCATGCCTCTTAGTTCTGGGACTAGTCTAGTGGCATACCTTTGGACTTTTTCCAGCTTCGTCTTGTGCTTGACAAGGTACGGGCTCCATGCTGGGGCCGCATACTCCAGGATTGGTCTTACATATGTGGTGTACAAGATTCTGAATGATTCCTTACACAGGTTCCTGAACGCTGTTCTGATGTTAGCCAGCCTCGCATATGCCGCAGACGTTATTCTTTTTATGTAGGCTTCAGGAGACAGGTTTGGTGTGATATCAACTCCTAGATCTTTCTCTCTGTTCGTTTCATTAAGTACTTCATCTCCTATTCTGTATCCTGTGTTTGGCCTCCTATTTCCACCACCTAGTTTCATTACTTTGCATTTACTCGGGTTGAACTTCAACAGCCATTTGTTGGACCATTCACTCAGTCTGTCTAGGTCATCTTGTAGCCTCCTACTATCGTCCTCAGTTTCAATCCTCTTCAGTTTCAATTCAATTCTCTCCTGCCTATGTGTGTGTGTGTGTGTGTGTGTGTGTGTGTGTGTGTGTGTGTGTGTGTGTGTGTGTGTGTGTGTGTGTGTGTGTGTGTGTGTGTGTGTGTTGTACCTAGTAGACAGAACGTCGTACTCGGCCTACTATGCAAGGCCCGATTTGCCTAATAAGCCAAGTTTTCCTGAATTAATATATTTTCTCTAATTTGTTTCTTATGAAATGATAAAGCTACCCATTTCATTATGTATGAGGTATATTTTTTTTTATTGGGGTTAAAATTATCGTAGATATATGACCGAACCTAACCAACCCTACCTAACCTAACCTAACCTATCTTTATAGGTTAGGTTAGGGTAGGTTAGGTAGCTGAAAAAAATAGGTTAGGTTAGGTTAGGTAGGTTAGGTAGTCGAAAAACAACTAATTCATGAAAACTTGGCTTATTAGGCAAATCAGGCCTTGCATAGTAGGCTGAGAAGTGCGTTCTGGCTACTAGGTACGACATATATATATATATATATATATATATATATATATATATATATATATATATATATATATATATATATATATATATATATATATATATATATATATATATATATATATATATATATATTTCTCTCCTGCCTATTTATACCCATCACTCGATCTGTGAAATCATTCCTTCTGAAGATGTATTTAATATACGAAAGTACTTAAGGAAACTCCTGTTTCATTTTCCACCGTGGTCTGACATTGTCATATAGATATATATATATATGCAATACCAGTACATACCAGTTGCGTTGCTCCTGGCAGTATGGGTTCGAGTCACTTCTGGGGTGTGAGTTTTCAGTTGTATATAGTCCTGGGGACCATTCAGGCTTGTTTGCATTTGTGTTCCTCACGTGTGCCCCAAAGACTGAGGTGATTTGATAAAATGCTATGCCCAAGATTACCATCCGAGTGCCGGCGGGGAAGTGGTTCAAATAGCTTCGGCTATCACTTCCTTTTGTCCGGTCGTGATGGTCAAGCGGATTAAGGCGTCCCTGTACATACCAGTTGCGTTGCTCCTGGCAGTATGGGTTCGAGTCACTTCTGGGGTGTGAGTTTTCAGTTGTATTTAGTCCTGGGGACCATTCAGGCTTGTTTGCATTTGTGTTCCTCACGTGTGCCCCAAAGAATGAGGTGATTTGATAAAATGCTATGCCCAAGATTACCATCCGAGTGCCGGCGGGGAAGTGGTTCAAATAGCTTCGGCTATCACTTCCTTTTGTCCGGTCGTGATGGTCAAGCGGATTAAAGCGTCCCTGTACATACCAGTTGCGTTGCTCCTGGCAGTATGGGTTCGAGTCACTTCTGGGGTGTGAGTTTTCAGTTGTATATAGTCCTGGGGACCATTCAGGCTTGTTTGCATTTGTGTTCCTCACGTGTGCCCCAAAGACTGAGGTGATTTGATAAAATGCTATGCCCAAGATTACCATCCGAGTGCCGGCGGGGAAGTGGTTCAAATAGCTTCGGCTATCACTTCCTTTTGTCCGGTCGTGATGGTCAAGCGGATTAAGGCGTCCCTGTACATACCAGTTGCGTTGCTCCTGGCAGTATGGGTTCGAGTCACTTCTGGGGTGTGAGTTTTCAGTTGTATTTAGTCCTGGGGACCATTCAGGCTTGTTTGCATTTGTGTTCCTCACGTGTGCCCCAAAGAATGAGGTGATTTGATAAAATGCTATGCCCAAGATTACCATCCGAGTGCCGGCGGGGAAGTGGTTCAAATAGCTTCGGCTATCACTTCCTTTTGTCCGGTCGTGATGGTCAAGCGGATTAAAGCGTCCCTGTACATACCAGTTGCGTTGCTCCTGGCAGTATGGGTTCGAGTCACTTCTGGGGTGTGAGTTTTCAGTTGTATATAGTCCTGGGGACCATTCAGGCTTGTTTGCATTTGTGTTCCTCACGTGTGCCCCAAAGAATGAGGTGATTTGATAAAATGCTATGCCCAAGATTACCATCCGAGTGCCGGCGGGGAAGTGGTTCAAATAGCTTCGGCTATCACTTCCTTTTGTCCGGTCGTGATGGTCAAGCGGATTAAGGCGTCCCTGTACATACCAGTTGCGTTGCTCCTGGCAGTATGGGTTCGAGTCACTTCTGGGGAGTGAGTTTTCAGTTGTATATAGTCCTGGGGACCATTCAGGCTTGTTTGCATTTGTGTTCCTCACGTGTGCCCCAAAGAATGAGGTGATTTGATAAAATGCTATGCCCAAGATTACAATCCGAGTGCCGGCGTGGAAGTGGTTCAAATAGCTTCGGCTATCACTTCCTTTTGTCCGGTCGTGATGGTCAAGCGGATTAAGGCGTCCCTGTACATACCAGTTGCGTTGCTCCTGGCAGTATGGGTTCGAGTCACTTCTGGGGTGTGAGTTTTCAGTTGTATATAGTCCTGGGGACCATTCAGGCTTGTTTGCATTTGTGTTCCTCACGTGTGCCCCAAAGAATGAGGTGATTTGATAAAATGCTATGCCCAAGATTACAATCCGAGTGCCGGCGTGGAAGTGGTTCAAATAGCTTTGGCTATCACTTCCTTTTGTCCGGTCGTGATGGTCAAGCGGATTAAGGCGTCCCTGTACATACCAGTTGCGTTGCTCCTGGCAGTATGGGTTCGAGTCACTTCTGGGGTGTGAGTTTTCAGTTATATATATATATATATATATATATATATATATATATATATATATATATATGTATATATATATATATATATATATATATATATATATATATATGTATATATATATATATATATATATATATATATATATGTATATATATATATATATATATATATATATATATATATACATATATATATATATATATATATATATATATATATATATATATATATATATATATATATATATATATATTTATATATATGTCGTACCTAGTAGCCAGAATGCACTTCTCAGCCTACTTTGCAAGGCCCGATTTGCCTAATAAGCCAAGTTTTGATGAATTAATTGTTTTTCGACTACCTAACCTACCTAACCTAACCTAACCTAACATTTTCGGCTACCTAACCTAACCTAACCTATAAAGATAGGTTAGGTTAGGTTAGGTAGGGTTGGTTAGGTTCGGTCAAATATCTACGTTAATTTTAACTCCAACAAAAAAAAATTGAACTCATACATAATGAAATGGGTAGCTTCATCATTTCATAAGAAAAAAAATTGAGAAAATATATTAATTCAGGAAAACTTGGCTTATTAGGCAAATTGGGCCTTGCAAAGTAGGCTGAGAAGTGCATTCTGGCTACTAGGTACGACATATATATACATATATATATATATATATATATATATATATATATATATATATATATATATATAAATATATATATATATATATATATATATATATATATATAAATATATATATATATGTCGTACCTAGTAGCCAGAATGCACTTCTCAGCCTACTATGCAAGGCCCAATTTGCCTAATAAGACAAGTTTTCCTGAATTAATATATTTTCTCTAATTTTTTTCTTATGAAATGATAAAGCTACCCATTTCATTATATATGAGATCAATTTTTTTTATTGGAGTTAAAATTACCGTAGATATATGACCAAACCTAACCAACGCTCCCTAACCTAACTTAACCTATCTTTATAGGTTAGGTTAGGTTAGGTAGCAGAAAAATATAGGTTAGGTTAGGTTAGGTAGGTTAGGTAGTCGAAAAACAATTAATTCATGAAAACTCTGCTTATTAGGCAAATCGGGCCATGCATAGTTTGCTGAGAAGTGCGTTCTGGCTACTAGGTACGACATATATATTTATATATATATATATATATATATATATATATATATATATGTATATATATACATATATATATATATATATATATATATATATATATATATATATATATATATATATAAATATATATAAATATATATATATATATATATATATATATATATATATATATATATATATATATATATATATATATATATATATATATATTAGTATATTTTGGTAGCAGTCTTTCCTGTAGACATATATTATTAAATATGACCGAAAAAGTAAGATTAATAATTCTAACACGAATTTTCTCAATCTTTCGTACATTACGCTTCACTGTTGGAGGTAAATCAAAAATCACTTCTCCAAAATTCATTTTTATTTCTAGTCTGACGCGACACGGGCGCGTTTCGTAAAACTTATTACATTTTCAAAGACTTCAAAAATACACAACTGATTAGAACTTACGTCTCTCTGATATTATATCTACATTTGAGTGAGGTGGGAAGGGTGATGTGGCATTAACACAAGACAGAACAGGAGGGGATATTAATAGGGTATTAAAAGTATCAACACAAGACAGAACAGAAACAATGGGTATTGAATAGAAGTGTTTGTAGAAAGCCTATTGGTCCATATTTCTTGATGCTTCTATATTGGAGCGGAGTCTTGAGTTGGGTAGAATATAGTTGTGCAATAATTGGCTGTTGATTGCTGGTGTTGACTTCTTGATGTGTAGTGCCTCGCAGATGTCAAGCCGCCTGCTATCGCTGTATTTATCGATGATTTCTGTGAAAGTTTGTGTATATATATATATATATATATATATATATATATATATATATATATATATATATATATATATATATATATATATATATATATATATATATATATATATATATATATATATATATATATATATATATAACTGAAAACTCACACCCCAGAAGTGACTCGAACCCATACTCCCAGAAGCAACGCAACTGGTATGTACAAGACGCCTTAATCCACTTGACCATCACGACCGGACATAATGAGGTGATAGCCGAGGCTATATGAACCACCCCACCGCCGGCACTCGGATAGTTATCTTGGGCATAGCATTTTACCAAATCACCTCATTCTTTGGGGCACACGTGAGGAACACAAATGCGAACAAGCCTGAATGGTCCCCAGGACATATGCAACTGAAAACTCATGGTCGTGATGGTCAAGTGGATTAAATGCGTCTTGTACATACCAGTTGCGTTGCTTCTGGGAGTATGGGTTCGAGTCACTTCTGGGGTGTGAGTTTTCAGTTGCATATGTCCTGGGGACCATTCAGGCTTGTTCGCATTTGTGTTCCTCACGTGTGCCCCAAAGAATGAGGTGATTTGGTAAAATGCTATGCCCAAGATAACTATCCGAGTGCCGGCGGTGGGGTGGTTCATATAGCCTCGGCTATCACCTCATTATGTCCGGTCGTGATGGTCAAGTGGATTAAGGCGTCTTGTACATACCAGTTGCGTTGCTTCTGGGAGTATGGGTTCGTGTCATTTCTAGGGTGTGAGTTTTCAGTTGCATATGTCCTGGGGACCATTCAGGCTTGTTCGCATTTGCATATATGACCGAACCTAACCAACCCTACCTAACCTAACCTAACCTATCTTTATAGGTTAGGTTTGGTTAGGTAGCCGAAAAAGTTAGGTTAGGTTAGGTTAGGTAGGTTAGGTAGTCGAAAAACAATTAATTCATGAAAACTTGGCTTATTAGGCAAATCGGGCCTTGCATAGTAGGCTGAGAAGTGCGTTCTGGCTATTAGGTACAACATATATATATATATATATATATATATATATATATATATATATATATATATATATATATATATATATATATATATACATAATCTTTGGACAACACCCACCAGTGGGACTCGAACCCAGAAAGCACAACTACCTTCCAGTAGCTGGCATAACTAGTATGCTTTAACCCACTACACCATCAGACCTTACAAAAGAAGTAGATAGTTCGAGATATATATCTCAAACATCTCCACTTCCCTAAGGCACCAGATGAGTGTGGGGTCAGTCTGCATTTTCCATCAAGCCACTGTCAATGTGAGAGAACTCGTGTCCAGCTTATAAGCCTATACTTGCATAAACCACAAGTGAAGATTAATAATCTTTGGACAACACCCACCAGTGGGACTCGAACCCAGAAAGCACAACTACCTTCCAGTAGCTGGCATAACTAGTATGCTTTAACCCACTACACCATCAGACCTTACAAAAGAAGTAGATAGTTCGAGATATATATCTCAAACATCTCCACTTCCCGAAGGCACCAGATGAGTGTGGGGTCAGTCTGCATTTTCCATCAAGCCACTGTCAATGTGAGAGAACTCGTGTCCAGCTTATAAGCCTATACTTGCATAAACCACAAGTGAAGATTAATAATCTTTGGACAACACCCACCAGTGGGACTCGAACCCAGAAAGCACAACTACCTTCCAGTAGCTGGCATAACTAGTATGCTTTAACCCACTACACCATCAGACCTTACAAAAGAAGTAGATAGTTCGAGATATATATCTCAAACATCTCCACTTCCCGAAGGCACCAGATGAGTGTGGGGTCAGTCTGCATTTTCCATCAAGCCACTGTCAATGTGAGAGAACTCGTGTCCAGCTTATAAGCCTATACTTGCATAAACCACAAGTGAAGATTAATAATCTTTGGACAACACCCACCAGTGGGACTCGAACCCAGAAAGCACAACTACCTTCCAGTAGCTGGCATAACTAGTATGCTTTAACCCACTACACCATCAGACCTTACAAAAGAAGTAGATAGTTCGAGATATAAATCTCAAACATCTCCACTTCCCGAAGGCACCAGATGAGTGTGGGGTCAGTCTGCATTTTCCATCAAGCCACTGTCAATGTGAGAGAACTCGTGTCCAGCTTATAAGCCTATACTTGCATAAACCACAAGTGAAGATTAATAATCTTTGGACAACACCCACCAGTGGGACTCGAACCCAGAAAGCACAACTACCTTCCAGTAGCTGGCATAACTAGTATGCTTTAACCCACTACACCATCAGACCTTACAAAAGAAGTAGATAGTTCGAGATATATATCTCAAACATCTCCACTTCCCGAAGGCACCAGATGAGTGTGGGGTCAGTCTGCATTTTCCATCAAGCCACTGTCAATGTGAGAGAACTCGTGTCCAGCTTATAAGCCTATACTTGCATAAACCACAAGTGAAGATTAATAATCTTTGGACAACACCCACCAGTGGGACTCGAACCCAGAAAGCACGACTACCTTCCAGTAGCTGGCATAACTAGTATGCTTTAACCCACTACACCATCAGACCTTACAAAAGAAGTAGATAGTTCGAGATATATATCTCAAACATCTCCACTTCCCGAAGGCACCAGATGAGTGTGGGGTCAGTCTGCATTTTCCATCAAGCCACTGTCAATGTGAGAGAACTCGTGTCCAGCTTATAAGCCTATACTTGCATAAACCACAAGTGAAGATTAATAATCTTTGGACAACACCCACCAGTGGGACTCGAACCCAGAAAGCACAACTACCTTCCAGTAGCTGGCATAACTAGTATGCTTTAACCCACTACACCATCAGACCTTACAAAAGAAGTAGATAGTTCGAGATATATATCTCAAACATCTCCACTTCCCGAAGGCACCAGATGAGTGTGGGGTCAGTCTGCATTTTCCATCAAGCCACTGTCAATGTGAGAGAACTCGTGTCCAGCTTATAAGCCTATACTTGCATAAACCACAAGTGAAGATTAATAATCTTTGGACAACACCCACCAGTGGGACTCGAACCCAGAAAGCACAACTACCTTCCAGTAGCTGGCATAACTAGTATGCTTTAACCCACTACACCATCAGACCTTACAAAAGAAGTAGATAGTTCGAGATATAAATCTCAAACATCTCCACTTCCCGAAGGCACCAGATGAGTGTGGGGTCAGTCTGCATTTTCCATCATGCCACTGTCAATGTGAGAGAACTCGTGTCCAGCTTATAAGCCTATACTTGCATAAACCACAAGTGAAGATTAATAATCTTTGGACAACACCCACCAGTGGGACTCGAACCCAGAAAGCACAACTACCTTCCAGTAGCTGGCATAACTAGTATGCTTTAACCCACTACACCATCAGACCTTACAAAAGAAGTAGATAGTTCGAGATATATATCTCAAACATCTCCACTTCCCGAAGGCACCAGATGAGTGTGGGGTCAGTCTGCATTTTCCATCAAGCCACTGTCAATGTGAGAGAACTCGTGTCCAGCTTATAAGCCTATACTTGCATAAACCACAAGTGAAGATTAATAATCTTTGGACAACACCCACCAGTGGGACTCGAACCCAGAAAGCACGACTACCTTCCAGTAGCTGGCATAACTAGTATGCTTTAACCCACTACACCATCAGACCTTACAAAAGAAGTAGATAGTTCGAGATATATATCTCAAACATCTCCACTTCCCGAAGGCACCAGATGAGTGTGGGGTCAGTCTGCATTTTCCATCAAGCCACTGTCAATGTGAGAGAACTCGTGTCCAGCTTATAAGCCTATACTTGCATAAACCACAAGTGAAGATTAATAATCTTTGGACAACACCCACCAGTGGGACTCGAACCCAGAAAGCACAACTACCTTCCAGTAGCTGGCATAACTAGTATGCTTTAACCCACTACACCATCAGACCTTACAAAAGAAGTAGATAGTTCGAGATATATATCTCAAACATCTCCACTTCCCGAAGGCACCAGATGAGTGTGGGGTCAGTCTGCATTTTCCATCAAGCCACTGTCAATGTGAGAGAACTCGTGTCCAGCTTATAAGCCTATACTTGCATAAACCACAAGTGAAGATTAATAATCTTTGGACAACACCCACCAGTGGGACTCGAACCCAGAAAGCACAACTACCTTCCAGTAGCTGGCATAACTAGTATGCTTTAACCCACTACACCATCAGACCTTACAAAAGAAGTAGATAGTTCGAGATATAAATCTCAAACATCTCCACTTCCCGAAGGCACCAGATGAGTGTGGGGTCAGTCTGCATTTTCCATCAAGCCACTGTCAATGTGAGAGAACTCGTGTCCAGCTTATAAGCCTATACTTGCATAAACCACAAGTGAAGATTAATAATCTTTGGACAACACCCACCAGTGGGACTCGAACCCAGAAAGCACAACTACCTTCCAGTAGCTGGCATAACTAGTATGCTTTAACCCACTACACCATCAGACCTTACAAAAGAAGTAGATAGTTCGAGATATATATCTCAAACATCTCCACTTCCCGAAGGCACCAGATGAGTGTGGGGTCAGTCTGCATTTTCCATCAAGCCACTGTCAATGTGAGAGAACTCGTGTCCAGCTTATAAGCCTATACTTGCATAAACCACAAGTGAAGATTAATAATCTTTGGACAACACCCACCAGTGGGACTCGAACCCAGAAAGCACGACTACCTTCCAGTAGCTGGCATAACTAGTATGCTTTAACCCACTACACCATCAGACCTTACAAAAGAAGTAGATAGTTCGAGATATATATCTCAAACATCTCCACTTCCCGAAGGCACCAGATGAGTGTGGGGTCAGTCTGCATTTTCCATCAAGCCACTGTCAATGTGAGAGAACTCGTGTCCAGCTTATAAGCCTATACTTGCATAAACCACAAGTGAAGATTAATAATCTTTGGACAACACCCACCAGTGGGACTCGAACCCAGAAAGCACAACTACCTTCCAGTAGCTGGCATAACTAGTATGCTTTAACCCACTACACCATCAGACCTTACAAAAGAAGTAGATAGTTCGAGATATATATCTCAAACATCTCCACTTCCCGAAGGCACCAGATGAGTGTGGGGTCAGTCTGCATTTTCCATCAAGCCACTGTCAATGTGAGAGAACTCGTGTCCAGCTTATAAGCCTATACTTGCATAAACCACAAGTGAAGATTAATAATCTTTGGACAACACCCACCAGTGGGACTCGAACCCAGAAAGCACAACTACCTTCCAGTAGCTGGCATAACTAGTATGCTTTAACCCACTACACCATCAGACCTTACAAAAGAAGTAGATAGTTCGAGATATAAATCTCAAACATCTCCACTTCCCGAAGGCACCAGATGAGTGTGGGGTCAGTCTGCATTTTCCATCATGCCACTGTCAATGTGAGAGAACTCGTGTCCAGCTTATAAGCCTATACTTGCATAAACCACAAGTGAAGATTAATAATCTTTGGACAACACCCACCAGTGGGACTCGAACCCAGAAAGCACAACTACCTTCCAGTAGCTGGCATAACTAGTATGCTTTAACCCACTACACCATCAGACCTTACAAAAGAAGTAGATAGTTCGAGATATATATCTCAAACATCTCCACTTCCCGAAGGCACCAGATGAGTGTGGGGTCAGTCTGCATTTTCCATCAAGCCACTGTCAATGTGAGAGAACTCGTGTCCAGCTTATAAGCCTATACTTGCATAAACCACAAGTGAAGATTAATAATCTTTGGACAACACCCACCAGTGGGACTCGAACCCAGAAAGCACGACTACCTTCCAGTAGCTGGCATAACTAGTATGCTTTAACCCACTACACCATCAGACCTTACAAAAGAAGTAGATAGTTCGAGATATATATCTCAAACATCTCCACTTCCCGAAGGCACCAGATGAGTGTGGGGTCAGTCTGCATTTTCCATCAAGCCACTGTCAATGTGAGAGAACTCGTGTCCAGCTTATAAGCCTATACTTGCATAAACCACAAGTGAAGATTAATAATCTTTGGACAACACCCACCAGTGGGACTCGAACCCAGAAAGCACAACTACCTTCCAGTAGCTGGCATAACTAGTATGCTTTAACCCACTACACCATCAGACCTTACAAAAGAAGTAGATAGTTCGAGATATATATCTCAAACATCTCCACTTCCCGAAGGCACCAGATGAGTGTGGGGTCAGTCTGCATTTTCCATCAAGCCACTGTCAATGTGAGAGAACTCGTGTCCAGCTTATATGCCTATACTTGCATAAACCACAAGTGAAGATTAATAATCTTTGGACAACACCCACCAGTGGGACTCGAACCCAGAAAGCACAACTACCTTCCAGTAGCTGGCATAACTAGTATGCTTTAACCCACTACACCATCAGACCTTACAAAAGAAGTAGATAGTTCGAGATATAAATCTCAAACATCTCCACTTCCCGAAGGCACCAGATGAGTGTGGGGTCAGTCTGCATTTTCCATCATGCCACTGTCAATGTGAGAGAACTCGTGTCCAGCTTATATGCCTATACTTGCATAAACCACAAGTGAAGATTAATAATCTTTGGACAACACCCACCAGTGGGACTCGAACCCAGAAAGCACAACTACCTTCCAGTAGCTGGCATAACTAGTATGCTTTAACCCACTACACCATCAGACCTTACAAAAGAAGTAGATAGTTCGAGATATATATCTCAAACATCTCCACTTCCCGAAGGCACCAGATGAGTGTGGGGTCAGTCTGCATTTTCCATCAAGCCACTGTCACTTGTGGTTTATGCAAGTATAGGCTTATGTATATACATACATAAGCCTATACTTCTTGAGCCCGGATGGGCACATGTATAAGCAAGTAGATGGGGTCGCCATGGGTTCTCCCCTAGGTGTCCTGTTTGCAACCTTCTACATGGGTACCATCGAGCAAAAAGTCTTAGTCGACATGAACTTGAAACCGGCCATATACTGCAGGTATGTTGACGACATTT
The DNA here is from genome assembly GCF_040958095.1 of Procambarus clarkii. Classification (NCBI taxonomy): domain Eukaryota; kingdom Metazoa; phylum Arthropoda; class Malacostraca; order Decapoda; family Cambaridae; genus Procambarus; species Procambarus clarkii. The sequence goes on from NC_091173.1 coordinate 39,575,855, forward strand.
TTACACAGGTACCTGATGTCAGACATCTGCAGGAGCTGAAGGAGGCATTTGAGCAGAGTTCCGTGCTGCGTTTCACTTACGAGACGGAAAAGGATGGGAAGCTGCCTTTTCTAGATGTAACAGTCATGGAAAAGGGCGGAGGTTTCCACACTGCAGTCTACACTAAGGAAACAAACATAGGAATGTGCCTAAATGCCAACAGCGACTGCCCCGACAGGTACAAGAGGAGTGTTGTTAACGCATACGTCGACCGTGCTCTCAGCCACAGCTCAGAATGGAAGCAAGTCGACGAAGAACTCTGTAGGGTAAGGCAGGTCCTAGTCAATAATGGCTTCTCCAATGGTTTCATCGAAGACATCATAAGAAGGAAAGTGAAAAGCCATGCAACCTCTGAAGAGACAACTAACACAACACCTATACCCCCTATTAGACTATTTTACAGGAACTTCTTTTCCACAGCTCATAAAACGGAGGAAAGGGTCCTGAAAGATATTGTTAATAGAAACGTTATCCCTACAGACAAAAATCAGAGGATACAACTGACGATTTACTATAAAACCAGAAAAACGGCCAGCCTACTCATGAGAAACTCTCCAGACACAAAACAGAACGCTTTAAAAGAGACTAACGTCGTCTATGCCTTCAAATGCCCACTTGGGGACTGTAAGCTCCAAAAAACCCAGTATATAGGCAAGACAACAACATCTCTTTCTAGGCGTTTAACGATGCATAAGCAACAGGGCTCCATTAAGGAACATATAATCTCTTCCCATAACCAAACCATCGCCAGAGAAATTCTAGTAAACAACACAGAAATCATCGATAGATACAGCGATAGCAGGCGGCTTGACGTTTGCGAGGCACTACACATCAAGAAGTCAACACCAGCAATCAACAGCAATTATTGCACAACTATATTCTACCCACCTCAAGACTCCGCTCCAATATAGAAGCATCAAGAAATATGGACCAATAGGCTTTCTACAAACACTTCTATTCAATACCCATTGTTTCTGTTCTGTCTTGTGTTGATACTTTTAATACCCTATTAATATCCCCTCCTGTTCTGTCTTGTGTTAATGCCACATCACCCTTCCCACCTCACTCAAATGTAGATATAATATCAGAGAGACGTAAGTTCTAATCAGTTGTGTATTTGTGAAGTCTTTGAAAATGTAATAAGTTTTACGAAACGCGCCCGTGTCGCGTCAGACTAGAAATAAAAATGAATTTTGGAGAAGTGATTTTTGATTTACCTCCAACAGTGAAGCGTAATGTACGAAAGATTGAGAAAATTCGTGTTAGAATTATTAATCTTACTTTTTCGGTCATATTTAATAATATATGTCTACAGGAAAGACTGCTACCAAAATATACTAATATATATATATATATATATATATATATATATATATATATATATATATATATATATATATATATATATATATATATATATATATATATATATATATATATATATATTTATATATATTTATATATATATATATATATATATATATATATATATATATATACATAAAAGTTTGTGAGGGTACCACTTCTGGTGCCAATCTGGGGACCCATAGCCTCGGAGAAGAAAATAAAAAGTATTCAGAGGAGACCTTGTGGTTTCTCACTGAACACTAATATTATCTTCTCCTACCACCCCCATTCTTTTGTATATACACATATATATTTACTTTATTTGAACATATATACATATATATATATATATATATATATATATATATATATATATATATATATATACATATATATATATATATATATATATATATATATATATATATATATATATGTATATATATATATATATATATATATATATATATATATATATATATATATATATATATATATATATATATATATATATATATATATATACAAACTTTCAACACGTTCAAGTGAATTTATATCCATTCTATAGTACGGCGATCAAAACTGAACTGCATAATCTAAATGGGGCCTAATCAGAGCAAGATATAGCTGAAGAACAACACTAGGTGTCTCGTAATGCTTCGATTAATAAATCCCAGTGTCCTATTTGCCTTATTTCGAACATTCATGCATTTATCCTTTGGTTTTGAATTCTTTGTAATCATAACTCCCAGATCCCTTTCGCATTCCAACTTCACAATCTCAACACCATCCAGTTCGTATCTGGTAACTCTATCATCACTACCTAACCTCAAAACTTTACATTTATCAGCATTAAACTGCATCTGCCAATCTTTTGACCATTTCAAAACCCTATTTAGATCAACTTGAAGTGATAGTGAGTCTTCTCACGTGTTAATTTCCCTGCCGATTTTTGTATCATCGGCAAATTTGCAAATGTTGCTACTCAAAAACCTGAATCTAAAAAATTTATATACATTATAAATAACAGAGGTCCCAGATGTGAGATCATCCCTTTTTTGTGGTGAAAAGGTTACAAGGAACCTCAGTCAGAAAGGACTGAACTAGCATCAAACTAATGCTGAGGGCAGATTATACTTTAATGACTGACCAGGGACGCATAGAGCAACTGCAGGAGTAAAAATCCTTGGCACTTCTTATCCACTGGGTCGTGGAGCTTATTGGGGCCTCAGAAGGAGGTCATCAGAGTAGCTCGAACAAAAATCACATCGATATAGAATTTATATATGATGTGTACGGCCATGAAAGCAGTTGGAATCCAAGAAATACATGCTACATAAAAAGGCTCACGATAGTATTGAGAATATTGGCAAAGTTATTATTGGGTGCAAGGGTCTAGAAGTTTGAACGTAAAGGCACTTGTATTTAACAGTCAGTTTATTCATAAAACTTAATACTTACTTACTTAATGTTATGTACTTAACAGTACATAACAAGAACAATCTAACGTTACGGTAAGGCTGGACGTGGTGCTTGACAAGGCTAACTACTCGGAACACTGGCTTCCAGTTCGGACCGCTCGTGATATCGCTGACCCTGTCTACACTTAACAACAATGGGCAACCACTCCAGACACAAAGGCAGCTTAACGAGGCTGCAGCAAGTAGCAATAACATACAAGGAAACTCACGCCCTCGTTGGTGCCAGATGCAAATCCGGAATCAATGAGGGTAATTACAGTTGCAACAATGCCCGGTCCCACGTTGGACCAGATGGGAGTCTGGGGTCAATGTGAGGCAATCAATGTTGGAATCAACTACGGCCCACGTTGGCGCCAGATACGAGATCCGTGGCCAGCGCGGGATAACTGATGACTGAATGACAACAACTGACAGACTTGTCACTGAGACGAGTCTTCCGTGCAACACTCAACTTATTATGTTACTTTACTCAATCAATTTAGTTACGTTACTATGTCACCAAGACATGCAATCACAACAGAGGTCAAAACAATCAACACTGGCTACGGGTAATTAGCAATCCCTGAGTAATCGTACCAGAATCTTTCACAGCTTGACAGCTCACTCGATTTACAAAGAATTTTTGTTAAGGTTCGGCGTCACTAAGACCGCTTAACTAACATCGATCAGTCAATACGATCACTAATCACCGCGTATCAAATCAATTGAAATTAACACACTGAAATCACGAGGATAATTGAACATGACGTTGCTAATTGAACACTGACATTGCAAGAATAAATGATCACAAAGTTACTCTGACGTTTCCAGTTAATGAACACAAAGTTGCAATGACTTCTCAAGTTAATGAACACGAAGTTACACATAACACTGAATCTACTTTACTCCGCAAGTTAATGAACACAAAGTTACTCTGTACACTGACTTCGCAAATGAATGAACACAAAGTTACACTGAAGTATCAGTACGGGTCACTGAGACCAACACAACATAACAATGATAATTGTACACACCAACACGGGTCACTGAGACCAACAACAAAATGGTAATGATAATTGCACACACTTAACCAAAGTACACTAGGTCATACAGACCCCCTACAAATAGTAACACTACACAACACTGATATACTCACGTGTCACCAAATGAAATTTAAGTACATAGAGTAAATACTCTTACTTGGACTTACAGCATGTCCCCTGGAAGTAAAGATAGAACAGCATGGACATGGGTTAATCACACAGTTATGGTAAACACTAAACCACACTAAACACAGTAAAATACACACGTCACAAAGACAACTAAATGTGTAAACTGAATGTGTAAGATGACAATCACACTAAGATCTTGCTACAGTATTCACACAGAAAAGCTGTAGCAGGTCTTTACCTGTCGTGCTTCCTCGGAAAATCGAACTCGGCCCCGTAGGGAACTAGTGAGAACGAACACTGACGGCTGAATTAAATCAGCACAAGGAATTTGCACACAAAGAAGATACAGAGAAATAATGTTTGAGTACTCACGTTAATTTATACCGGTAGACCCACTCACAATCATTCATCACACTCTCACTGCTCCAGCTGTTGATTGAAGACCTTGCACTGGAGATGACGGAGTGAGGTGGGACACTGCGCTCTGAGGAGCGAGGTGAGGCAGGTCTGGACCGCGAGGCGTGGTTGAGGTGCGACACGCGAGGTTGGGCGTGAACCCGACGGGCGGCCGGGGCAAGATGGCCGCGCGCGTGTCACTTAAGGGCGAGAATGGCTAAACTCCCAGAGTGCGCGCGCGCTCTAAACACCGGTTGTATGCACATGCGTGATATATTGCTGAAGGCTGACGGTATGCATGCTGAAATAGACGAATATATTGCAACCACCGGATGTGAGGCACCCGGGGATAACAATGGCGTGGACGAGGAAAATCAACAGAGTCTACACTCCCACAATATTGAAGATATTCACACGAACCTCACTCAAACACTTAGAATCGTGTCCTAATTCTTATATTCACTCTGACAGAGCAATAGAATGACGGATTGCTCTAGGTGAAGCAGATATCACTGGATGACTTTCAACAGTCCTGTTGCACCTGTTGGCAGCACATGTGATGGCTTACGACTTCACTTATCTCCTCAATTTTTACCACTAACGTGCTCCGACGCTGCAGAATTCTGCGACTGCAGTGTGGGACAGTGTAGGGTTAATGAGCTGGCTGGAATTAGATTAAGGCGGGAGTGATCAAGGCTTTGGCCAGAGCCCTGATCTCCCTGGTCTCGACAGCGTAGTTCCTCGATACAGAATGCCGCTAGAGGCGCGGGAATCTCGCACCAGCCGCGAGATTTTGGCGCGAGAATTCAAGTGCCGGCTCCCTTTGATGCCAGGCCCTCGGCCAATCAGGTTCGAGCCTCAGCGGAGGCCTCGTGCCGCTCCCAATGGGAAATAAGCCGGCAGGAGACGCTGATGACGTCACGTCACCGGCATAGGGGAGCCGTGGTACCTGAGGGTTCGCCCCCTCATCCTCTCTCTCTCTCATTTTCTGTTGCCAGGCCAGAAGTTACAGGATTCAGAGACAACCTGTAACTATTCACACAGAATACTTACGGCAACGAGAGTTACATCTTTGGAATGCTGAAGGCATCCCCTTTCGAAAGAGACGTGATTCCACTAGTCTATCTCCATTACCAAAAAAGATAGGCTTTTGTGCACACCATGTGCACATCTCCACCATTTTCTGAGGTAAAAAGCTTTTTCTACCTATCACCTAACAAATGTAACTAGCCGAGAAGTGGCCAAAACCCCAACTTCTCATACCAGGACAGAGCCTTGAGGCACTCCACTTACAACATTATCCCCCTCAGACTCAACCCCATTTATACTAACTCTGTTTCCTTTGGAATTGCCATGCCCTATTCCAATTTAATATAGCACCCTCAATACCATGACCCTCTATCTTTTTAATCAGTCTTTCATGTGGCACTGTATCAAAAGCTTTGCTAAAGTCAAAGTACACAACACCATAATCCTTACCACTATCAACTGCCACAACTATGCTGGAATAAAAAGATAGAAAATTTGTTATTAAGGGTAATTAAGAGTTATTAACTAATAATATTAACTAACTATTAATACCCTTAATAAGGTATAAAGAGTAGCAACACAAGACAGAACACGAAGCAATGATCGTGGTTCTTAAACTTATTAAATTGGATAAGTTTAGATTTCTGAAAGACATGGGTAAATACTGGTTCGGTAACAGGGTTGTTGATTTGTGGAACCAGTTGCCACGTGGCGTGGTGGAGGTGGGGTCCCTTGATAGTTTCAAGTGTGGGTTTGATATGTATCTGAGTGGGATTGGGTGGTTATAAATAGGAGCTGCCGAATACAGGCCAATAGGCCTTCTGTAGTTACCATTATTCTTATGTTCGTATGTTCTTATGACTCATATTTTCATTATTGATATAATAAAACAATTACATTAATAATCAGTGAATATTATTTTACCATACATTTGATGTGAAATGAACACGTGAATGCTTAATGACTAAAAATAACATATCAATACACTTGAATGATAAGGAATTAATAAATCACTGAAAACTAAGGAGACTAGGAAACATATTTTGTTTTTTTCAAAGACTGGCTATCAGAAACTTTGGAGGTGCCATAATAGAGGTCTTGAGGAAGGCTGAAGATGGTGTTTACTGGAGGCTGGGGAAGCGAGTGGACCTGTTTCACCACGAAGAGGACATCTTGGCAGCCCTGCGTGCTGGCACCCACGTGACCGTGTATGCAGGTTCATTCTTTCGTTTCATCCTGGGCATTTATTACAAGGTAACTGACGAACATTATCATTTCACTTGAATTTGTGTAACTGCTTGAATTTGTACATATATATAAATATATATTGTTGAATATGACCGAAAGGGTAACATACGTTTACTAGAAAGACTGCTACCAAAATATACTAAATATAATATTTAATTTATTATACAAAATATAATATGTTGGTTGAGTGGTTTAGGTGTCCTGTACGCCAGCAGAGAACTCCTGGCAGTATGGGTTCGAGTCACTTCTGGGGTGTGAGTTTTCAGTTGCATATAGTCCTGGGGACCATTCAGGCTTGTTCGCATTTGAGTTCCTCACGTGTGCCCCAAAGAATGAGGTGATTTGATAAAATACTATGCCCAAGATTACCAACCGAGTGTCGGCAGGGGGATGGAAATAGCCTCGGCTACCATCCTCTTTTGTCCGGTCGAGTGGTTAAGGTGTCCTGTATGCCAACAGAGTGCTCCTGGCAGTATGGGCTCGAGTCACTTCTGGGGTGTGAGTTTTCAGTTGCATATAGTCCTGGGGACTATTCAGGCTTGTTCGCAAATTTATATATATATATATATATATATATACATATATATATATATATATATATATATATATGAATGAAAACTCACACCCCAAAAGTGACTCGAACCCATACTCCCAGAAGCAACGCAACTGGTAACTACAGGGCGCCTTAATCCACTTGACCATCACGGCCGTCAAAAGGAAGTGATAGCCGAGGCTATTTGAGCCACTTCCCCGACGGCAACTCGGATGGTAATCTTGGGCATAGCATTTCACCAAATCACCTCATTCTTTGGGGCACACGTGAGGAACACAAATGCGAACAAGCCTGAATGGTCCCCAGGACTATATGCGAATGAAAACTCACACCCCAGAAGTGACTCGAACCCATTCTCCCAGAAGCAACGCAACTGGTAACTACAGGGCGCCTTAATCCACTTGACCATCACGGCCGTCAAAAGGAAGTGATAGCCGAGGCTATTTGAGCCACTTCCCCGACGGCAACTCGGATGGTAATCTTGGGCATAGCATTTCACCAAATCACCTCATTCTTTAGGGCACATGTGAGGAACACAAATGCGAACAAGCCTGAATGGTCCCCAGGACTATATGCGAATGAAAACTCACACCCCAGAAGTGACTCGAACCCATACTCCCAGAAGCAACGCAACTGGTAACTACAGGGCGCCTTAATCCACTTGACCATCACGGCCGTCAAAAGGAAGTGATAGCCGAGGCTATTTGAGCCACTTCCCCGACGGCAACTCGGATGGTAATCTTGGGCATAGCATTTCACCAAATCACCTCATTCTTTGGGGCACACGTGAGGAACACAAATGCGAACAAGCCTGAATGGTCCCCAGGACTATATGCGAATGAAAACTCACACCCCAGAAGTGACTCGAACCCATACTCCAAGAAGCAACCCAACTGGTAACTACAGGGCGCCTTAATCCACTTGACCATCACGGCCGTCAAAAGGAAGTGATAGCCGAGGCTATTTGAGCCACTTGCCCGACGGAAACTCGGATGGTAATCTTGGGCATAGCATTTTACCAAATCACCTCATTCTTTGGGGCACACGTGAGGAACACAAATGCGAACAAGCCTGAATGGTCCCCAGGACTATATGCGAATGAAAACTCACACCCCAGAAGTGACTCGAACCCATACTCCCAGAAGCAACGCAACTGGTAACTGCAGGGCGCCTTAATCCACTTGACCATCACGGCCGTCAAAAGGAAGTGATAGCCGAGGCTATTTGAGCCACTTCCCCGACGGCAACTCGGATGGTAATCTTGGGCATAGCATTTCACCAAATCACCTCATTTTTTGGGGCACACGTGAGGAACACAAATGCGAACAAGCCTGAATGGTCCCCAGGACTATATGCGAATGAAAACTCACACCCCAGAAGTGACTCGAACCCATACTCCCAGAAGCAACGCAACTGGTAACTACAGGGCGCCTTAATCCACTTGACCATCACGGCCGTCAAAAGGAAGTGATAGCCGAGACTATTTGAGCCACTTCCCCGACTGCAACTCGGATGGTAATCTTGGGCATAGCATTTCACCAAATCACCTCATTGTTTGGGGCATACGTGAGGAACACAAATGCGAACAAGCCTGAATGGTCCCCAGGACTATATGCGAATGAAAACTCACACCCCAGAAGTGACTCGAACCCATACTCCCAGAAGCATGGCTCAAGTAGGAACCCATACAAGGAAGTGGCTCAAATAGCCTCGGCTATCACTTCCTTTTGACGGCCGTGATGGTCAAGTGGATTAAGGCGCCCTGTAGTTACCAGTTGCGTTGCTTCTGGGAGTATGGGTTCGAGTCACTTCTGGGGTGTGAGTTTTCATTCGCATATAGTCCTGGGGACCATTCAGGCTTGTTCGCATTTGTGTTCCTCACGTGTGCCCCAAAGAATGAGGTGATTTGGTGAAATGCTATGCCCAAGATTACCATCCGAGTTGCCGTCGGGGAAGTGGCTCAAATAGCCTCGGCTATCACTTCCTTTTGACGGCCGTGATGGTCAAGTGGATTAAGGCGCCCTGTAGTTACCAGTTGCGTTGCTTCTGGGAGTATGGGTTCGAGTCACTTCTGGGGTGTGAGTTTTCATTCGCATATAGTCCTGGGGACCATTCAGGCTTGTTCGCATTTGTGTTCCTCACGTGTGCCCCAAAGAATGAGGTGATTTGGTAAAATGCTATGCCCAAGATTACCATCCGAGTTTCCGTCGGGCAAGTGGCTCAAATAGCCTCGGCTATCACTTCCTTTTGACGGCCGTGATGGTCAAGTGGATTAAGGCGCCCTGTAGTTACCAGTTGGGTTGCTTCTTGGAGTATGGGTTCGAGTCACTTCTGGGGTGTGAGTTTTCATTCGCATATAGTCCTGGGGACCATTCAGGCTTGTTCGCATTTGTGTTCCTCACGTGTGCCCCAAAGAATGAGGTGATTTGGTGAAATGCTATGCCCAAGATTACCATCCGAGTTGCCGTCGGGGAAGTGGCTCAAATAGCCTCGGCTATCAATTCCTTTTGACGGCCGTGATGGTCAAGTGGATTAAGGCGCCCTGTAGTTACCAGTTGCGTTGCTTCTGGGAGTATGGGTTCGAGTCACTTCTGGGGTGTGAGTTTTCATTCGCATATAGTCCTGGGGACCATTCAGGCTTGTTCGCATTTGTGTTCCTCACGTGTTCCCCAAAGAATGAGGTGATTTAGTGAAATGCTATGCCCAAGATTACCATCCGAGTTGCCGTCGGGGAAGTGGCTCAAGTAGCCTCGGCTATCACTTCCTTTTGACGGCCGTGATGGTCAAGTGGATTAAGGCGCCCTGTAGTTACCAGTTGCGTTGCTTCTGGGAGTATGGGTTCGAGTCACTTCTGGGGTGTGAGTTTTCATTCGCATATAGTCCTGGGGACCATTCAGGCTTGTTCGCATATATATATATATATATATATATATATATATATATATATATATATATATATATATATATATATATATATATATATATATATATATATATATATATATATATATATATATCCTTTCAAGAGAGATTGAGCCTGCTCTTCCCTACGTAAAGTTACTTATATATATACAACACTAAGATGCTACCTTCAAGATATGTCTACCAGTAGCACAAAACGTTGTGACCAGGAGGCAAACATACGCTAAACTCCCCCCACTCCTCACTCCCTCCATGCCGGCTCGCCACCGCCGTCAACCAGCAAACTACCATTCCAGCCTGCCTGCTTCTGATTGGTGACCCGCTGACTACACACCTGCACCCTCTGGCCTCAGCGTCCTCTACCAAGTCGATGTCTGGGCTTGAACCAGCCATTGAAGTTAGAATATCCTTGTGCTCTCAAGCTGTGAACAACCAACTGACATACGCTCTGTTTATTGGTGGAGGTTCTCAGCTAGCGCTATATTCTCAGCACCTGTTTATCCGTCCTTTTGTCTTTATTTTATTTGTAGAGTAACGTCACCCTTGTTCTTAATTTTTATGTTATATTTTTTTGACTTGTTTGTTTGCACTGTACATATCCAAGGAATTGTCTTATTCATAATTTTTTAAAGTTAATTAAAGTTTCATTGTTCATACTATGTGTTTTGCGTGTCTTCCCTTACTTTACCACAGATAACAGCCAAGCAGTCGATCTTTTTTTTCTAAAATGTGATAGGCATTGACACCAGCCATTAGGAGGACTGCCGAACACCTACACTTCTACACTTTCCCGTCACATTTTTATGGGGGCCTGCCCAAGGAGCTTCACTCAGGTACTAGTACCAGAACATCAATTTGTGGTAAGTGTACTTAGCTTTGATACAGTTGCTTTTCAATATTTTCATTACTTTTAATATTTATATGGTGCTGTGTGTATTGTGCATTCCGAGAGTACCATATGGTGAGTGTTGGGCAACTTGGTGACTGAAGGCCTCAGTCATTCTCTTAATTGGTCATCCCTCCCTCAGTGTTATTACTCGTGTTTTCCAACTTTTGTCCCTAGGATATTTCTCAATCTCAGACAGATCATCATTTTGGTACCCTGGTACTTTGATTTGTCTTCGGGTCAAAGCACCCTATCTCCTACAATCCGACCAAAGGAGGATACAGATGGCCATAGTTCCTCTAGCACGGACTACGCTGTTGAGTTGGGACCTTAACAGCAGTTCTCGTCACCAGTTGACACTCGCACTCCTACACGTCGTTCAGAGATGATGATATTTACTTAGGTAGGGAATTAGCTTTCTTTTTTCAGAGCACAAAGATCGCTAATTCTGTACGTATCATATTTCATTTAGTAGGAAAACCCTTGCTTCTGTCCTATAGAGACTCGGCAAGGTATGCCTACATTCTTGGACTACCTTATTCACTTTTGAAACAATTAAATGTTTCATTTGTTTCAGAAACTATCGGGTTCATTTATTTAGTAGGATTTTCTTGCCCTTATTCTCTTATATTGAGTACCAGGTACAAGATTTCCTGCGCTTTTGGTTGACATTTACCATACTAAAATTAACGTTAATTGTTAAATATTAAATTACAACAGGATAGTTACCAGTTGCCACGTCATCCTGTTACTGACACTTACCATATCGCAAGTATATTCATTGTACATTTATTTGCTATCTTTCACCATGTTTCGTCTCCAAGCTTTCCGTAACGATCCAGCTGGTGAAATAGGGACATTATGTCGTGCCAAGAGGACCGAATTACAAACTCTTGCACGCGAGTATCAACTAGATGTTCCCCATGGAGCCAACAAAAATGACTTGCATAATTTAATCTTGGATTATCTCTTAGACGAAGGAAAGATAGACTCTGAAACTCACGAAAACTATTATATTACAGATAAACATGCTCTGGCACCTATGAAGCTAAAGCTCGAACTTGCAAAGATCGAGCGGGAACAACAAAAAGAAGCTCTCCAAATAAGGGAACGCGAGGCGGCCCTAAGGAAGGAACAACAAAGAAAAGGAAGGAAGAAATAAAGAAAAATCCAAAATATTTCTTCTCATATGCGAAATCAAAAGCAAAAACCACTGCCAGTATTGGACCTATTCGTACAAGTGAAGGTTCATACACGGAGGATGACAAAGACATTAGTGAAATCTTAAAAAAGCAGTATGAGGACATGTTTAGCACTCCAATAAACAACATGAAGGTGGAAGATCCAGACAATTTCTTTATGCGGGATATTCAAACCCCTGTAAATATAACTGATATAAACACGAGCGCACTAAATTTTGAAAAAGAAATTGAAAACATGCCCATGCACTCGGCCCCAGGTCCAGACTCATGGAATTCAATATTTATAAAGAAATGCAAAGTGCCGGTAGCACAGGCACTCAGTATAGTGTGGAGGAAGAGCTTGGACACGGGGGAGATACCAGATGCACTTAAAGTAGCAGACATAGCCCCTCTACACAAGGGAGGGAGCAAAGCATTGGCAAAAAATTATAGACCAGTTGCACTAACATCGCACATCATAAAAGTATTTGAGAGAGTGATTAGGAGTCAGGTCACCAATTTCATGGAGACCAATGACCTTCACAACCCAGGCCAACATGGATTTCGAGCGGAAAGATCGTGCCTCTCACAGCTACTTGAGCACTACGACAAAGTCACTGAGGCATTAGAAGAAAAGCAGAATGCTGATGTGATATACACGGACTTCGCAAAGGCTTTCGATAAATGTGACCATGGCGTGATAGCACACAAAATGAAGTCAATGGGAATAACCGGTAAAGTAGGACGCTGGATACTCAGTTTTCTGTCAAACAGGACTCAGCGAGTAACGGTCAACCATATAAAATCTAGTCCAAGTGCAGTGAAAAGCTCTGTACCTCAGGGTACAGTCCTTGCACCGCTGCTTTTCCTTATTCTCATATCAGATATAGACAAAAATACAAGTCACAGCTTCGTATCATCCTTTGCAGATGACACAAAAATCAGTATGAAAATTACCTCGGCTGAGGACATTGAAAAACTTCAAGCTGATATTAATAAAGTTTTCGACTGGGAATCAGAAAATAACATGATGTTTAACAGTGATAAATTCCAGGTACTCAGGTACGGTAAAAATGAGGACCTTAAACATAATACAGAGTACAAAACACAATCAAATGTACCCATAGTGGGAAAACAGCAAGTAAAGGCTTTGGGAATAATAATGTCTGACTACCTAATGTTTAAGGAGCATAACCAAGCAAATATTGCGACAGCCAGAAAAATGATAGGATGTATTACGAGAACTTTCAAATCCAGGGATCCAATCACAATGGTTGTACTCTTCAAGTCACTTGTGTTGTCCCGTCTTGAGTACTGCTCAGTACTCACTTCCCCCTTCAGAGCAGGAGAGATTGCTGGAATAGAGGGAATACAGAGAACATATACGGCACGCATAGATGCAATAAAGCACCTAAATTATTGGGATCGTCTCAAAACCCTCCAAATGTACTCACTAGAAAGAAGACGAGAGAGATATCAAATAATATACACATGGAAGATACTGGAGGGCCAAGTACCAAATCTACACAGTAAAATAACAACGTACTGGAGTGAACGATATGGAAGAAAATGTAGAATAGAACCAGTGAAGAGCAAAGGTGCCATAGGCACAATCAGAGAACACTGTATAAACATCAGAGGTCCGCGGTTGTTCAACGTCCTCCCAGCAAGCATAAGAAATATTGCCGGAACAACCGTGGACATCTTCAAGAGGAAACTAGATTTATTCCTCCAAGGAGTGCCGGACCAACCGGGCTGTGGTGGGTATGTGGGCCTGCGGGCCGCTCCAAGCAACAGCCTGGTGGACCAAACTCTCACAAGTCAAGCCTGGCCTCGGGCCGGGCTTGGGGAGTAGAAGAACTCCCAGAACCCCATCAACCAGGTATCAAACAGGTATCAACAGGAACGCGAGGTGGCCCTCAAAGAACGTGAGGCTGCCCTCAAAGAACGTGAGGCTGCCCTCAAAGAACGTGAGGCTGCCTTACTCCGTGAGAGGGAAAGAGAGCAGCTTGAAGCAAGAAAATGTGACCTGGAGATACAACGGGAGTACAGTAAACAGCTAGCTGATAGTGCCCTCGAATATCGTCGACAAGAACTCGCGTTGGAAACTACACACCACACTCAGCGCCAACAAGCTACAGCTAGTCTTCACCGTAAGTTTCAATGTCTCCCATGCAAGTAAGTTAATGCCACCATTCGTTGAGACAGAGATAGACGTGTTTTTTCACCACTTTTGAGGCCCTAGCTAAAAAACTTAGCTGGCCTGCAGATAAATGGTCTACCTTTCTCAGAGTGCATCTCACAGGTAGAGCTGCAGTTACTCTCAGTACCTTATATTATAGACTGTGGGTTGGTTGGTGTTGTCGTCGATGATCCTTCTCTACGGACAACCCAACCCACAACTCGGTAGAGTGCTTATACTAGGAGATCACCCTTGGCGCTTCTGGCTCTTGGAGAGGGGCTCAACGTCACACGTTTAGGGGATGCGGCTCCAACATTTAGCCTCGTTGTCACGTGCACACACCCACTCGAGCCGCTGTGACTCCCCACTCTCTCCTTAGGTGATATGATCTCCTCAATCCCCTTTTTGACTTATTAGTATTACCTTTTACCCTGTCCACGGCAGTGGTTCTTGGTTCTTTCTCTCTCTCTCTCCTTCTTTACTACCTCCTGGGAAGCCTCACTAGGACAAGGGCAAACACCAGCAAATTGGGATACATTTACTGGACAAAGCACATACACGATACATACACACATATAATAATAATGAATCCTATACTCTATAATATCACAATCAGGTTGCACTCCAACACCATCAGAACTCTATTATCAGCTTATCAAGTGGTATCCTATCTCTTGGTTCACCACCTGATACTATCAACCTCCTCAAGTTGATCAAGTCTACATACACTGTTGCACCATCAGCAAGATAACATATATATATAGAAAATCAGCATTTGAATGCAATAACATATACCAGTATAAATGTTCATTGATACTTCAGTATAAAAAACTCCTTGACGTAAGAATTGCCAACAGTCACTCACCTCTCACTGCGTCTTGCACGCTAATGACAACCAAACACTATCAACTCCCTATAAGTAATCCACCAGAACTTCCCCTTCCACCTCTGGAAGTTCACTACCCTAATATCCTTAGGTTCTTCCGGGCTTCACTACCAGGATCCTCTGCAGCTCCTCCAGGCTGCTATCATGAAGTTTCCTTGAGCAACTACGGTGCTTCACCCTTCTGCTAGGGTCCTCCACAGCTCTCTTGGCTGCTACACCATGAAGTTTCCCCGAGCAACTATGGTGCTTCTCCACCTCTACAGAAGCACGTGACACTCCTCTTCACTGCTGCTTCTCCTCACAGCTCGAGGTCCTCTGCTCCACTACCTTGGAGTCTCATCAGCTACTTCATCTGCTGGCTTCGAAGTTCTCAGCAACTTCTTCCCCAAAGAACAAACCACAGATTAACTGATCGAGGGCGCTTTCCCTCTGACGGCGTCTGGTCAGGGCGCTCCACACAGCCCACGAAAATGCCTCTGAGCAGCTTATTAAACTCTCCTCGCCGTCCAAGACTTGACACCACAACGTTCTCAGCTCAATTCCACAGCTGGCACGTCTGCACACTTCTCTTCTCTTAGAGATATATCACTAGGGGTTCCCTTCTGGCGGGAGCTCAAACGGAGCGCGGCTTCTCCCTGCGATGTCTGGCACTCAAGTGAGGTCAAGGTCCTCCGGAAGCGAGCCTCACGCCTCCAGCAAAATGTCCACATCTCCTAGCCAGTCATTTATCTGTTTTCTCCTTCATTGCCCATAATCTCAAACTGTTATACATATCCAACCAGCCATTTTACATATGGGTTATCACCTCAACATTTGCTAGACCTTCTAGTTAGGTCAGGTTAGGTATGTCCACATCCTTCCTCATTCCTACTCAGCACAGTTGCATTCACCTTCCGACTCTTAATTTCAGCGGTCTGGACTCTACTCGGGTCCGCTCTCTTCACATGAGTCTTCTTCGGCTGAATAACTCTCAAGGAGGGAGACTCGTTTCTCCTGCAGGCTGAGATCATAACACTCCCCTCCCCTTATTTTTGAGTTATTCCAGTGGCAAAGCTCGGGATAATACATCCGCCACCACACTGTCTCGTTCTTCACCCCATATACTCTCTTAGGAGTCTACAATTAATTCGTTGCACCTTGCAACATCTGGCACACCACGTGCCAGAAACATGATCTTCTCACAAACGATTTGACCTCTCTGACACCTCAAAGCTAGGCTGTCTTCCTTGGACGCCTGCACTCCATCGGTCCACTCTACTTACTGTCTCCACCCTCCGTTTCCTCGTCTTCTTCTCTTCATGTCCAGAGTCAGACATCTACTGTCTGTACCTCCTCTGTCGTCTTCACACTTCCATCTACTGCCGTTATACTTTCGTCTCCTGTCATCATACTTCACTCCCTCGTCTTCACCGACGATCCTCCCTTTCGTCTCCTCGTTTATCCGAGACATCATCCTGTTTGACTTCCATCGAGTCCTCGGCTTTCTTCTACTCCTCCATGCTTGTATCATCTTCCTCTTCCCACACTTTTCACCTCTATACAACTCCATTTCTTCTCCTTCAACTCTTCTTCGTTCCCTCTTTACCTCTCCTAGTGTGCTCGTAAGCATCTCTCCACACATACTGTCTCTTCTCCTTTCATTTTCCCGGCTATTACTCTTCTTCACTATCTCTTCTCCACGTTTTCTGTGAAACATGTCAACTCTTGACATCTCAAACAACTTAACTCCACTATCCCTATGCCTCTGTGCTCGTGGACCATTTGACGCTCTACTCTCGTCCTCGGTATGTCCACATCCTTCCTCATTCCTACTCAGCACAGTTGCATTCACCTTCCGACTCTTAATTTCAGCGGTCTGGACTCTACTCAGGTCCGCTCTCTTCACATGAGTCTTCTTCGGCTGGGCCATCTTCACTTTTGACCTCACCGAGACTTCATTTTTCTGGGCTGGACTTTCATCAAACAGCCATGCTATATCTACATCGATATCTTCCACCGGTTGAATCGACACTGTATCATCTTCTCCAGCGTCTTCCTTGTCGGCCACCTCTGTCTTCGTCACTACCGAGACAGGGTTTTCAATGGCTTGGCGGTCTCCTGACTCATCTCCTCGGATGTCAGTCAGGTTCACACTCTCAGGTGTCCCACCCGTGCCGTGGCCTTCTGGGCACTCCTCTGGCACAGTCTCCACCATGACTCTTGGCAACACCTTTGTCCCACACAAGTCATTCCCCAGGATCACTTGGACTCCTGGAACAGGTATGTCGGGGCACACTCCCAACATCACCTCTGCCGACACATATTCCGACCTTAGCTGGACAGTACAAACGGGCATGTCACTCTCCGACAATAACCCATATACTCTCATCTTACTCCTGCCAGCTAACCGTCGATCATTCCCAATCAGGCTTCTCGTAATCAAGCTCTGATTAGCTCCGGTATCTCTTAAGATACCAACTTCTACCTCAGGTTGGCTTTCTATTCTGATCCAACCTTTGCTCATGAACGGCCTATACCTCTCGTTCACTAAGTTCACTTTCTGTGGTTTGTCTCGGAACACATTAGTATATTTACCTCGGGGGTCACACATGGCCAGGGTCACAACTCTCTTGCCCTGCCGACAATCTCGCATCACGTGACCCAATCCGTTACATTGGTAACATCTCATCTGTGAAAAATCTCTCCTATATGTACCAGAGTAGCTCTGACTCTGCCCACTCGTATTGGAGTTCCTCGGGCCAGACGTACTACTCGCACTCTGTGGAGCTTTACTGGACTCTTGATTTCCTGGATAACGATCAGTTTCTCGTTTTGCTCCTCCATCTTCACTTTCAGACGAAGTGTGCGACCTACTCTTCTGAGTTTTAGGGTACTTACTTTTATCTACCCATTTATCAAAATTTTTCTCACCCCAGACTCTTCTGGGTCTCTCATAATTTCTTCCTCCCCAGACTCCATTGGGTCTGCCATTGCTGCGTCTCGCCTCGCTTCTCACTCTGTTCTCCCTCAAGCTATTGTATGCTTCAGTAATCATATCCGCCCTATCTGCGGCATCTTTCACCTCCATTATCCCTGCTTCTTGGATCTTGAACTTTGTTTCGGGATGCATCATCTCCAAGAATTTCTCTATGACCATCAGTTGCTTCAGGTCAGCATAAGATCCAACTCCAGCAGCCTCAATCCACTTCTGGAATCGTCTTTCCAGATCCCTTGCTGTCTCAGCAAACGTACATGCTCCAACTTTCACCATCTCTCTGAAACGCTTTCTATAAGCTTCTGGGGTTAACTGAAACGAACGCAATATGCTGCTCTTTACCGTGGCATAATCCTGGCACTCTTCCAGTAACAATTGGGTGTATGCCTCCCTGGCTGCACCGGTCAATCTTAACTGGACCAGCTGGGCCCATTCCTCCTGTGGCCACTCCTTGATGCTGGCTACTTTTTCAAAGTGCTCGAAAAAGCTCTCTGCCTCTTCGGGAACAAACAAGGGAATGTCCTTCTCCCTAACCCTAACCTCTGGTGGGTGTGATACCTGGGTGGTGCTCTCTGGCAACCCATGTTCCATCCTTTGCTCAGCCAAGGTTCTATTCGCTTCTATCTGCATTTGTTTTGTTCTCTCTTTTTCTTTTTCGACCTGGGCTTTTTCTTTTTCTATTTCCAGTCTGGTTTTCTCTTTTTCTTTCTCCTGTTCCAACTCCAGTTCCCTTATTCTGGTTTTCTCTTTTTCTTTCTCGGCTTCATTTTTCATCTGGAGTTCTAATTTCATCTTTTCCAGCTGGAACTGTCTCTCCTTGTCCTCTCGTTGTTGCTGCATCTGGAGCTCTAACTGGAATCTCTCCAAGCTCCTATTTCGGCTACTCCTGCTACTGCGGCTACTCTTGCTGCTCATACTCGATCCCTGGGATCTCACGTCATCCTGCCCATCATCCTCCTTTCCACTTTCAGCTCCTTTTTGGGCTCCTTGCTCTGCCGCTTCATTTTTGGCTCTTAACTGCCTCAGGATCTCATCCTTCATCCCAGCTACTTTAGACGCTTTCAACCTAATGCCACATTTTTCTGCTATTTGTTTCAATTGATCCCTCGTGCAACCTTCCAAGTCCTCAGGCTTGCCTGACTCCACAAACGCTTGCACCTTATCCATCTTGTCCTGTGAGTCTTCCCAAGAGAGATACACCTGCGGTCACACAGTTTATTTCAGCAAGGGTGTACAAATCCACTCTTGGACAGGGTGTGGGTGTGTCAGTTCACTCTCCCGGACACAGGCCCCCAATTTATTATAGACTGTGGGTTGGTTGGTGTTGTCGTCGATGATCCTTCTCTACGGACAACCCAACCCACAACTCGGTAGAGTGCTTATACTAGGAGATCACCCTTGGCGCTTCTGGCTCTTGGAGAGGGGCTCAACGTCACACGTTTAGGGGATGCGGCTCCAACATTTAGCCTCGTTGTCACGTGCACACACCCACTCGAGCCGCTGTGACTCCCCACTCTCTCCTTAGGGGCCATATCACCCGGATTTAAAAAATTGTTGTAGGGTATTCATAATTTATTATCCTGATACATGTGAAAGGTGCTGCACCTAGGCCAAGTTTCAGCATCTCAGCCTAAATAGAGACGGAGAAAAAAAAAAAAAAAAAAAGACGAATTTTTCAACCATGTTCAAAAAATTTCACAGCCCACAATTGTGAACCAAAATCATTTATACGACACTCAGCTATGACCTTACTATATAATAAAGATTTGCATGTCACATTATTATCCCAGATGTATTTAGTACAATAATACAGATTTTATAAAAGTTTCCCAAAAACATATGCAACAAAATGAGGTGTATCATTATTTATAAAATCAATAAATCTACGTAGATAAGAATAATGACATGCGTTTATAGAGGCGTAAACTCTACATATAATGTGCAAGTTTCATGTAAATAGAATAATAAATAAAGGCTGTGAAATTTTATCTAGTTGTAAAAGTTGGAGTTGCGTAGCGCGCTCTCAAAGTTTCTCAACCTGCGGTCACTCGTGAGTGGTGATTTACGCATTGCGGCCAGCTCGTATGGAGAGCTCGCATGCATCTAGCTGTCAATGCTTCTCTCTTGTTCGTTTGGTAAGTCATATTGCAGTACAAATAGCTAAAAATAGCAAAAATAGCATGTTCTGGGAGATATTGTGTGAGCGCGTCAGCATACATCCTCTCTCCATGAGAGACACGCAGTCACTGACTGCACCACCCTCGTGTCAGACCATATGTTGTATTGCCATATCGTTAGTTTATATTCATTTTATGCATAACATGTTATTTTCAACGCTATTACGAAAAATAAGACATCTACAACGTAAGATACAATACCCCGCGGCGTACTCACGGCGCGAGGACCAGATTCACGAAAGTTGCAGCGGGAAATTTGACTCTAATTACGTTATTTTTCAAGATATCATTAAACGGTTTGGACCACAGTGTTGCCAGAACGTTGTAGTATTTTTCGTAATTTTTCGTAAATATTCCATTTTTCATCGGATTTTCGGGTGATATGGCCCCTTAGGTGATATGATCTCCTCAATCCCCTTTTTGACTTATTAGTATTACCCTTTACCCTGTCCACGGCAGTGGTTCTTGGTTCTTTCTCTCTCTCTCTCCTTCTTTACTACCTCCTGGGAAGCCTCACTAGGACAAGGGCAAACACCAGCAAATTGGGATACATTTACTGGACAAAGCACATACACGATACATACACACATATAATAATAATGAATCCTATACTCTATAATATCACAATCAGGTTGCACTCCAACACCATCAGAACTCTATTATCAGCTTATCAAGTGGTATCCTATCTCCTGGTTCACCACCTGATACTATCAACCTCCTCAAGTTGATCAAGTCTACATACACTGTTGCACCATCAGCAAGATAACATATATATATAGAAAATCAGCATTTGAATGCAATAACATATACCAGTATAAATGTTCATTGATACTTCAGTATAAAAAACTCCTTGACGTAAGAATGCCAACAGTCACTCACCTCTCACTGCGTCTTGCACGCTAATGACAACCAAACACTATCAACTCCCTATAAGTAATCCACCAGAACTTCCCCTTCCACCTCTGGAAGTTCACTACCCTAATATCCTTAGGTTCTTCCGGGCTTCACTACCAGGATCCTCTGCAGCTCCTCCAGGCTGCTATCATGAAGTTTCCTTGAGCAACTACGGTGCTTCACCCTTCTGCTAGGGTCCTCCACAGCTCTCTTGGCTGCTACACCATGAAGTTTCCCCGAGCAACTATGGTGCTTCTCCACCTCTACAGAAGCACGTGACACTCCTCTTCACTGCTGCTTCTCCTCACAGCTCGAGGTCCTCTGCTCCACTACCTTGGAGTCTCATCAGCTACTTCATCTGCTGGCTTCGAAGTTCTCAGCAACTTCTTCCCCAAAGAACAAACCACAGATTAACTGATCGAGGGCGCTTTCCCTCTGACGGCGTCTGGTCAGGGCGCTCCACACAGCCCACGAAAATGCCTCTGAGCAGCTTATTAAACTCTCCTCGCCGTCCAAGACTTGACACCACAACGTTCTCAGCTCAATTCCACAGCTGGCACGTCTGCACACTTCTCTTCTCTTAGAGATATATCACTAGGGGTTCCCTTCTGGCGGGAGCTCAAATGGAGCGCGGCTTCTCCCTGCGATGTCTGGCACTCAAGTGAGGTCAAGGTCCTCCGGAAGCGAGCCTCACGCCTCCAGCAAAATGTCCACATCTCCTAGCCAGTCATTTATCTGTTTTCTCCTTCATTGCCCATAATCTCAAACTGTTATACATATCCAACCAGCCATTTTACATATGGGTTATCACCTCAATATTTGCTAGACCTTCTAGTTAGGTCAGGCTTGCTGAATAACTCTCAAGGAGGGAGACTCGTTTCTCCTGCAGGCTGAGATCATAACACTCCCCTCCCTTTATTTTTGAGAGTTATTCCAGTGGCAAAGCTCGGGATAATACATCCGCCACCACACTGTCTCGTTCTTCACCCCATATACTCTCTTAGGAGTCTACAATTAATTCGTTGCACCTTGCAACATCTGGCACACCACGTGCCAGAAACATGATCTTCTCACAAACGATTTGACCTCTCTGACACCTCAAAGCTAGGCTGTCTTCCTTGGACGCCTGCACTCCATCGGTCCACTCTACTTACTGTCTCCACCCTCCGTTTCCTCGTCTTCTTCTCTTCATGTCCAGAGTCAGACATCTACTGTCTGTACCTCCTCTGTCGTCTTCACACTTCCATCTACTGCCGTTATACTTTCGTCTCCTGTCATCATACTTCACTCCCTCGTCTTCACCGACGATCCTCCCTTTCGTCTCCTCGTTTATCCGAGACATCATCCTGTTTGACTTCCATCGAGTCCTCGGCTTTCTTCTACTCCTCCATGCTTGTATCATCTTCCTCTTCCCACACTTTTCACCTCTATACAACTCCATTTCTTCTCCTTCAACTCTTCTTCGTTCCCTCTTTACCTCTCCTAGTGTGCTCGTAAGCATCTCTCCACACATACTGTCTCTTCTCCTTTCATTTTCCCGGCTATTACTCTTCTTCACTATCTCTTCTCCACGTTTTCTGTGAAACATGTCAACTCTTGACATCTCAAACAACTTAACTCCACTATCCCTATGCCTCTGTGCTCGTGGACCATTTGACGCTCTACTCTCGTCCTCGGTATGTCCACATCCTTCCTCATTCCTACTCAGCACAGTTGCATTCACCTTCCGACTCTTAATTTCAGCGGTCTGGACTCTAAAAGGTCCGCTCTCTTCACATGAGTCTTCTTCGGCTGGGCCATCTTCACTTTTGACCTCACCGAGACTTCATTTTTCTGGGCTGGACTTTCATCAAACAGCCATGCTATATCTACATCGATATCTTCCACCGGTTGAATCGACACTGTATCATCTTCTCCAGCGTCTTCCTTGTCGGCCACCTCTGTCTTCGTCACTACCGAGACAGGGTTTTCAATGGCTTGGCGGTCTCCTGACTCATCTCCTCGGATGTCAGTCAGGTTCACACTCTCAGGTGTCCCACCCGTGCCGTGGCCTTCTGGGCACTCCTCTGGCACAGTCTCCACCATGACTCTTGGCAACACCTTTGTCCCACACAAGTCATTCCCCAGGATCACTTGGACTCCTGGAACAGGTATGTCGGGGCACACTCCCAACATCACCTCTGCCGACACATATTCCGACCTTAGCTGGACAGTTCAAACGGGCATGTCACTCTCCGACAATAACCCATATACTCTCATCTTACTCCTGCCAGCTAACCGTCGATCATTCCCAATCAGGCTTCTCGTAATCAAGCTCTGATTAGCTCCGGTATCTCTTAAGATACCAACTTCTACCTCAGGTTGGCTTTCTATTCTGATCCAACCTTTGCTCATGAACGGCCTATACCTCTCGTTCACTAAGTTCACTTTCTGTGGTTTGTCTCGGAACACATTAGTATATTTACCTCGGGGGTCACACATGGCCAGGGTCACAACTCTCCTGCCCTGCCGACAATCTCGCATCACGTGACCCAATCCGTTACATTGGTAACATCTCATCTGTGAAAAATCTCTCCTATATGTACCAGAGTAGCTCTGACTCTGCCCACTCGTATTGGAGTTCCTCGGGCCAGACGTACTACTCGCACTCTGTGGAGCTTTACTGGACTCTTGATTTCCTGGATAACGATCAGTTTCTCGTTTTGCTCCTCCATCTTCACTTTCAGACGAAGTGTGCGACCTACTCTTCTGAGGTTTAGGGTACTTACTTTTATCTACCCATTTATCAAAATTTTTCTCACCCCAGACTCTTCTGGGTCTCTCATAATTTCTTCCTCCCCAGACTCCATTGGGTCTGCCATTGCTGCGTCTCGCCTCGCTTCTCACTCTGTTCTCCCTCAAGCTATTGTATGCTTCAGTAATCATATCCGCCCTATCTGTGGCATCTTTCACCTCCATTATCCCTGCTTCTTGGATCTTGAACTTTGTTTCGGGATGCATCATCTCCAAGAATTTCTCTATGACCATCAGTTGCTTCAGGTCAGCATAAGATCCAACTCCAGCAGCCTCAATCCACTTCTGGAATCGTCTTTCCAGATCCCTTGCTGTCTCAGCAAACGTACATGCTCCAACTTTCACCATCTCTCTGAAACGCTTTCTATAAGCTTCTGGGGTTAACTGAAACGAACGCAATATGCTGCTCTTTACCGTGGCATAATCCTGGCACTCTTCCAGTAACAATTGGGTGTATGCCTCCCTGGCTGCACCGGTCAATCTTAACTGGACCAGCTGGGCCCATTCCTCCTGTGGCCACTCCTTGATGCTGGCTACTTTTTCAAAGTGCTCGAAAAAGCTCTCTGCCTCTTCGGGAACAAACAAGGGAATGTCCTTCTCCCTAACCCTAACCTCTGGTGGGTGTGATACCTGGGTGGTGCTCTCTGGCAACCCATGTTCCATCCTTTGCTCAGCCAAGGTTCTATTCGCTTCTATCTGCATTTGTTTTGTTCTCTCTTTTTCTTTTTCGACCTGGGCTTTTTCTTTTTCTATTTCCAGTCTGGTTTTCTCTTTTTCTTTCTCCTGTTCCAACTCCAGTTCCCTTATTCTGGTTTTCTCTTTTTCTTTCTCGGCTTCATTTTTCATCTGGAGTTCTAATTTCATCTTTTCCAGCTGGAACTGTCTCTCCTTGTCCTCTCGTTGTTGCTGCATCTGGAGCACTAACTGGAATCTCTCCAAGCTCCTATTTCGGCTACTCCTGCTACTGCGGCTACTCTTGCTGCTCATACTCGATCCCTGGGATCTCACGTCATCCTGCCCATCATCCTCCTTTCCACTTTCAGCTCCTTTTTGGGCTCCTTGCTCTGCCGCTTCATTTTTGGCTCTTAACTGCCTCAGGATCTCATCCTTCATCCCAGCTACTTTAGACGCTTTCAACCTAATGCCACATTTTTCTGCTATTTGTTTCAATTGATCCCTCGTGCAACCTTCCAAGTCCTCAGGCTTGCCTGACTCCACAAACGCTTGCACCTTATCCATCTTGTCCTGTGAGTCTTCCCAAGAGAGAGAAATATACACCTGCGGTCACACAGTTTATTTCAGCAAGGGTGTACAAATCCACTCTTGGACAGGGTGTGGGTGTGTCAGTTCACTCTCCCGGACACAGGCCCCCAATTTATTATAGACTGTGGGTTGGTTGGTGTTGTCGTCGATGATCCTTCTCTACGGACAACCCAACCCACAACTCGGTAGAGTGCTTATACTAGGAGATCACCCTTGGCGCTTCTGGCTCTTGGAGAGGGGCTCAACGTCACACGTTTAGGGGATGCGGCTCCAACATTTAGCCTCGTTGTCACGTGCACACACCCACTCGAGCCGCTGTGACTCCCCACTCTCTCCTTAGGGGCCATATCACCCGGATTTAAAAAATTGTTGTAGGGTATTCATAATTTATTATCCTGATACATGTGAAAGGTGCTGCACCTAGGGCAAGTTTCAGCATCTCAGCCTAAATAGAGACGGAGAAAAAAAAAAAAAAAAAAAAAGACGAATTTTTCAACCATGTTCAAAAAATTTCACAGCCCACAATTGTGAACCAAAATCATTTATACGACACTCAGCTATGACCTTACTATATAATAAAGATTTGCATGTCACATTATTATCCCAGATGTATTTAGTACAATAATACAGATTTTATAAAAGTTTCCCAAAAACATATGCAACAAAATGAGGTGTATCATTATTTATAAAATCAATAAATCTACGTAGATAAGAATAATGACATGCGTTTGTAGAGGCGTAAACTCTACATATAATGTGCAAGTTTCATGTAAATAGAATAATAAATAAAGGCTGTGAAATTTTATCTAGTTGTAAAAGTTGGAGTTGCGTAGCGCGCTCTCAAAGTTTCTCAACCTGCGGTCACTCGTGAGTGGTGATTTACGCATTGCGGCCAGCTCGTATGGAGAGCTCGCATGCATCTAGCTGTCAATGCTTCTCTCTTGTTCGTTTGGTAAGTCATATTGCAGTACAAATAGCTAAAAATAGCAAAAATAGCATGTTCTGGGAGATATTGTGTGAGCGCGTCAGCATACATCCTCTCTCCATGAGAGACACGCAGTCACTGACTGCACCACCCTCGTGTCAGACCATATGTTGTGTTGCCATATCGTTAGTTTATATTCATTTTATGCATAACATGTTATTTTCAACGCTATAACGAAAAATAAGACATCTACAACGTAAGATACAATACCCCGCGGCGTACTCACGGCGCGAGGACCAGATTCACGAAAGTTGCAGCGGGAAATTTGACTCTAATTACGTTATTTTTCAAGATATCATTAAACGGTTTGGACCACAGTGTTGCCAGAACGTTGTAGTATTTTTCGTAATTTTTCGTAAATATTCCATTTTTCATCGGATTTTCGGGTGATATGGCCCCTTAGGTGATATGATCTCCTCAATCCCCTTTTTGACTTATTAGTATTACCCTTTACCCTGTCCACGGCAGTGGTTCTTGGTTCTTTCTCTCTCTCTCTCCTTCTTTACTACCTCCTGGGAAGCCTCACTAGGACAAGGGCAAACACCAGCAAATTGGGATACATTTACTGGACAAAGCACATACACGATACATACACACATATAATAATAATGAATCCTATACTCTATAATATCACAATCAGGTTGCACTCCAACACCATCAGAACTCTATTATCAGCTTATCAAGTGGTATCCTATCTCTTGGTTCACCACCTGATACTATCAACCTCCTCAAGTTGATCAAGTCTACATACACTGTTGCACCATCAGCAAGATAACATATATATATAGAAAATCAGCATTTGAATGCAATAACATATACCAGTATAAATGTTCATTGATACTTCAGTATAAAAAACTCCTTGACGTAAGAATTGCCAACAGTCACTCACCTCTCACTGCGTCTTGCACGCTAATGACAACCAAACACTATCAACTCCCTATAAGTAATCCACCAGAACTTCCCCTTCCACCTCTGGAAGTTCACTACCCTAATATCCTTAGGTTCTTCCGGGCTTCACTACCAGGATCCTCTGCAGCTCCTCCAGGCTGCTATCATGAAGTTTCCTTGAGCAACTACGGTGCTTCACCCTTCTGCTAGGGTCCTCCACAGCTCTCTTGGCTGCTACACCATGAAGTTTCCCCGAGCAACTATGGTGCTTCTCCACCTCTACAGAAGCACGTGACACTCCTCTTCACTGCTGCTTCTCCTCACAGCTCGAGGTCCTCTGCTCCACTACCTTGGAGTCTCATCAGCTACTTCATCTGCTGGCTTCGAAGTTCTCAGCAACTTCTTCCCCAAAGAACAAACCACAGATTAACTGATCGAGGGCGCTTTCCCTCTGACGGCGTCTGGTCAGGGCGCTCCACACAGCCCACGAAAAGGCCTCTGAGCAGCTTATTAAACTCTCCTCGCCGTCCAAGACTTGACACCACAACGTTCTCAGCTCAATTCCACAGCTGGCACGTCTGCACACTTCTCTTCTCTTAGAGATATATCACTAGGGGTTCCCTTCTGGCGGGAGCTCAAACGGAGCGCGGCTTCTCCCTGCGATGTCTGGCACTCAAGTGAGGTCAAGGTCCTCCGGAAGCGAGCCTCACGCCTCCAGCAAAATGTCCACATCTCCTAGCCAGTCATTTATCTGTTTTCTCCTTCATTGCCCATAATCTCAAACTGTTATACATATCCAACCAGCCATTTTACATATGGGTTATCACCTCAATATTTGCTAGACCTTCTAGTTAGGTCAGGCTTGCTGAATAACTCTCAAGGAGGGAGACTCGTTTCTCCTGCAGGCTGAGATCATAACACTCCCCTCCCTTTATTTTTGAGAGTTATTCCAGTGGCAAAGCTCGGGATAATACATCCGCCACCACACTGTCTCGTTCTTCACCCCATATACTCTCTTAGGAGTCTACAATTAATTCGTTGCACCTTGCAACATCTGGCACACCACGTGCCAGAAACATGATCTTCTCACAAACGATTTGACCTCTCTGACACCTCAAAGCTAGGCTGTCTTCCTTGGACGCCTGCACTCCATCGGTCCACTCTACTTACTGTCTCCACCCTCCGTTTCCTCGTCTTCTTCTCTTCATGTCCAGAGTCAGACATCTACTGTCTGTACCTCCTCTGTCGTCTTCACACTTCCATCTACTGCCGTTATACTTTCGTCTCCTGTCATCATACTTCACTCCCTCGTCTTCACCGACGATCCTCCCTTTCGTCTCCTCGTTTATCCGAGACATCATCCTGTTTGACTTCCATCGAGTCCTCGGCTTTCTTCTACTCCTCCATGCTTGTATCATCTTCCTCTTCCCACACTTTTCACCTCTATACAACTCCATTTCTTCTCCTTCAACTCTTCTTCGTTCCCTCTTTACCTCTCCTAGTGTGCTCGTAAGCATCTCTCCACACATACTGTCTCTTCTCCTTTCATTTTCCCGGCTATTACTCTTCTTCACTATCTCTTCTCCACGTTTTCTGTGAAACATGTCAACTCTTGACATCTCAAACAACTTAACTCCACTATCCCTATGCCTCTGTGCTCGTGGACCATTTGACGCTCTACTCTCGTCCTCGGTATGTCCACATCCTTCCTCATTCCTACTCAGCACAGTTGCATTCACCTTCCGACTCTTAATTTCAGCGGTCTGGACTCTAAAAGGTCCGCTCTCTTCACATGAGTCTTCTTCGGCTGGGCCATCTTCACTTTTGACCTCACCGAGACTTCATTTTTCTGGGCTGGACTTTCATCAAACAGCCATGCTATATCTACATCGATATCTTCCACCGGTTGAATCGACACTGTATCATCTTCTCCAGCGTCTTCCTTGTCGGCCACCTCTGTCTTCGTCACTACCGAGACAGGGTTTTCAATGGCTTGGCGGTCTCCTGACTCATCTCCTCGGATGTCAGTCAGGTTCACACTCTCAGGTGTCCCACCCGTGCCGTGGCCTTCTGGGCACTCCTCTGGCACAGTCTCCACCATGACTCTTGGCAACACCTTTGTCCCACACAAGTCATTCCCCAGGATCACTTGGACTCCTGGAACAGGTATGTCGGGGCACACTCCCAACATCACCTCTGCCGACACATATTCCGACCTTAGCTGGACAGTACAAACGGGCATGTCACTCTCCGACAATAACCCATATACTCTCATCTTACTCCTGCCAGCTAACCGTCGATCATTCCCAATCAGGCTTCTCGTAATCAAGCTCTGATTAGCTCCGGTATCTCTTAAGATACCAACTTCTACCTCAGGTTGGCTTTCTATTCTGATCCAACCTTTGCTCATGAACGGCCTATACCTCTCGTTCACTAAGTTCACTTTCTGTGGTTTGTCTCGGAACACATTAGTATATTTACCTCGGGGGTCACACATGGCCAGGGTCACAGCTCTCTTGCCCTGCCGACAATCTCGCATCACGTGACCCAATCCGTTACATTGGTAACATCTCATCTGTGAAAAATCTCTCCTATATGTACCAGAGTAGCTCTGACTCTGCCCACTCGTATTGGAGTTCCTCGGGCCAGACGTACTACTCGCACTCTGTGGAGCTTTACTGGACTCTTGATTTCCTGGATAACGATCAGTTTCTCGTTTTGCTCCTCCATCTTCACTTTCAGACGAAGTGTGCGACCTACTCTTCTGAGTTTTAGGGTACTTACTTTTATCTACCCATTTATCAAAATTTTTCTCACCCCAGACTCTTCTGGGTCTCTCATAATTTCTTCCTCCCCAGACTCCATTGGGTCTGCCATTGCTGCGTCTCGCCTCGCTTCTCACTCTGTTCTCCCTCAAGCTATTGTATGCTTCAGTAATCATATCCGCCCTATCTGCGGCATCTTTCACCTCCATTATCCCTGCTTCTTGGATCTTGAACTTTGTTTCGGGATGCATCATCTCCAAGAATTTCTCTATGACCATCAGTTGCTTCAGGTCAGCATAAGATCCAACTCCAGCAGCCTCAATCCACTTCTGGAATCGTCTTTCCAGATCCCTTGCTGTCTCAGCAAACGTACATGCTCCAACTTTCACCATCTCTCTGAAACGCTTTCTATAAGCTTCTGGGGTTAACTGAAACGAACGCAATATGCTGCTCTTTACCGTGGCATAATCCTGGCACTCTTCCAGTAACAATTGGGTGTATGCCTCCCTGGCTGCACCGGTCAATCTTAACTGGACCAGCTGGGCCCATTCCTCCTGTGGCCACTCCTTGATGCTGGCTACTTTTTCAAAGTGCTCGAAAAAGCTCTCTGCCTCTTCGGGAACAAACAAGGGAATGTCCTTCTCCCTAACCCTAACCTCTGGTGGGTGTGATACCTGGGTGGTGCTCTCTGGCAACCCATGTTCCATCCTTTGCTCAGCCAAGGTTCTATTCGCTTCTATCTGCATTTGTTTTGTTCTCTCTTTTTCTTTTTCGACCTGGGCTTTTTCTTTTTCTATTTCCAGTCTGGTTTTCTCTTTTTCTTTCTCCTGTTCCAACTCCAGTTCCCTTATTCTGGTTTTCTCTTTTTCTTTCTCGGCTTCATTTTTCATCTGGAGTTCTAATTTCATCTTTTCCAGCTGGAACTGTCTCTCCTTGTCCTCTCGTTGTTGCTGCATCTGGAGCTCTAACTGGAATCTCTCCAAGCTCCTATTTCGGCTACTCCTGCTACTGCGGCTACTCTTGCTGCTCATACTCGATCCCTGGGATCTCACGTCATCCTGCCCATCATCCTCCTTTCCACTTTCAGCTCCTTTTTGGGCTCCTTGCTCTGCCGCTTCATTTTGGCTCTTAACTGCCTCAGGATCTCATCCTTCATCCCAGCTACTTTAGACGCTTTCAACCTAATGCCACATTTTTCTGCTATTTGTTTCAATTGATCCCTCGTGCAACCTTCCAAGTCCTCAGGCTTGCCTGACTCCACAAACGCTTGCACCTTATCCATCTTGTCCTGTGAGTCTTCCCAAGAGAGAGAAATATACACCTGCGGTCACACAGTTTATTTCAGCAAGGGTGTACAAATCCACTCTTGGACAGGGTGTGGGTTGTGTCAGTTCACTCTCCCGGACACAGGCCCCCAATTTATTATAGACTGTGGGTTGGTTGGTGTTGTCGTCGATGATCCTTCTCTACGGACAACCCAACCCACAACTCGGTAGAGTGCTTATACTAGGAGATCACCCTTGGCGCTTCTGGCTCTTGGAGAGGGGCTCAACGTCACACGTTTAGGGGATGCGGCTCCAACATTTAGCCTCGTTGTCACGTGCACACACCCACTCGAGCCGCTGTGACTCCCCACTCTCTCCTTAGGGGCCATATCACCCGGATTTAAAAAATTGTTGTAGGGTATTCATAATTTATTATCCTGATACATGTGAAAGGTGCTGCACCTAGGCCAAGTTTCAGCATCTCAGCCTAAATAGAGACGGAGAAAAAAAAAAAAAAAAAAAAAAGACGAATTTTTCAACCAGTTCAAAAATTTCACAGCCCACAATTGTGAACCAAAATCATTTATACGACACTCAGCTATGACCTTACTATATAATAAAGATTTGCATGTCACATTATTATCCCAGATGTATTTAGTACAATAATACAGATTTTATAAAAGTTTCCCAAAACGTATGCAACAAAATGAGGTGTATCATTATTTATAAAATCAATAAATCTACGTAGATAAGAATAATGACATGCGTTTATAGAGGCGTAAACTCTACATATAATGTGCAAGTTTCATGTAAATAGAATAATAAATAAAGGCTGTGAAATTTTATCTAGTTGTAAAAGTTGGAGTTGCGTAGCGCGCTCTCAAAGTTTCTCAACCTGCGGTCACTCGTGAGTGGTGATTTACGCATTGCGGCCAGCTCGTATGGAGAGCTCGCATGCATCTAGCTGTCAATGCTTCTCTCTTGTTCGTTTGGTAAGTCATATTGCAGTACAAATAGCTAAAAATAGCAAAAATAGCATGTTCTGGGAGATATTGTGTGAGCGCGTCAGCATACATCCTCTCTCCATGAGAGACACGCAGTCACTGACTGCACCACCCTCGTGTCAGACCATATGTTGTGTTGCCATATCGTTAGTTTATATTCATTTTATGCATAACATGTTATTTCAACGCTATTACGAAAAATAAGACATCTAACAACGTAAGATACAATACCCCGCGGCGTACTCACGGCGCGAGGACCAGATTCACGAAAGTTGCAGCGGGAAATTTGACTCTAATTACGTTATTTTTCAAGATATCATTAAACGGTTTGGATCCACAGTGTTGCCAGAACGTTGTAGTATTTTTCGTAATTTTCGTAAATATTCCATTTTTCATCGGATTTTCGGGTGATATGGCCCCTTAGGTGATATGATCTCCTCAATCCCCTTTTTGACTTATTAGTATTACCCTTTACCCTGTCCACGGCAGTGGTTCTTGGTTCTTTCTCTCTCTCTCTCCTTCTTTACTACCTCCTGGGAAGGCCTCACTAGGACAAGGGCAAACACCAGCAAATTGGGATACATTTACTGGACAAAGCACATACACGATACATACACACATATAATAATAATTGAATCCTATACTCTATAATATCACAATCAGGTTGCACTTCCAACACCATCAGAACTCTATTATCAGCTTATCAAGTGGTATCCTATCTCCTGGTTCACCACCTGATACTATCAACCTCCTCAAGTTGATCAAGTCTACATACACTGTTGCACCATCAGCAAGATAACATATATATATAGAAAATCAGCATTTGAATGCAATAACATATACCAGTATAAATGTTCATTGATACTTCAGTATAAAAAACTCCTTGACGTAAGAATGCCAACAGTCACTCACCTCTCACTGCGTCTTGCACGCTAATGACAACCAAACACTATCAACTCCCTATAAGTAATCCACCAGAACTTCCCTTCCACCTCTGGAAGTTCACTACCCTAATATCCTTAGGTTCTTCCGGGCTTCACTACCAAGGATCCTCTGCAGCTCCTCCAGGCTGCTATCATGAAGTTTCCTTGAGCAACTACGGTGCTTCACCCTTCTGCTAGGGTCCTCCACAGCTCTCTTGGCTGCTACACCATGAAGTTTCCCCGAGCAACTATGGTGCTTCTCCACCTCTACAGAAGCACGTGACACTCCTCTTCACTGCTGCTTCTCCTCACAGCTCGAGGTCCTCTGCTCCACTACCTTGGAGTCTCATCAGCTACTTCATCTGCTGGCTTCGAAGTTCTCAGCAACTCTTCCCCAAAGAACAAACCACAGATTAACTGATCGAGGGCGCTTTCCCTCTGACGGCGTCTGGTCAGGGCGCTCCACACAGCCCACGAAAATGCCTCTGAGCAGCTTATTAAACTCTCCTCGCCGTCCAAGACTTGACACCACAACGTTCTCAGCTCAATTCCACAGCTGGCACGTCTGCACACTTCTCTTCTCTTAGAGATATATCACTAGGGGTTCCCTTCTGGCGGGAGCTCAAACGGAGCGCGGCTTCCCCCTGCGATGTCTGGCACTCAAGTGAGGTCAAGGTCCTCCGGAAGCGAGCCTCACGCCTCCAGCAAAATGTCCACATCTCCTAGCCAGTCATTTATCTGTTTTCTCCTTCATTGCCATAATCTCAAACTGTTATTCATATCCAACAGCCATTTTACATATGGGTTATCACCTCAATATTTGCTAGACCTTCTAGTTAGGTCAGGCTTGCTGAATAACTCTCAAGGAGGGAGACTCGTTTCTCCTGCAGGCTGAGATCATAACACTCCCCTCCCCTTATTTTGAGAGTTATTCCAGTGGCAAAGCTCGGGATAATACATCCGCCACCACACTGTCTCGTTCTTCACCCCATATACTCTCTTAGGAGTCTACAATTAATTCGTTGCACCTTGCAACATCTGGCACACCACGTGCCAGAAACATGATCTTCTCACAAACGATTTGACCTCTCTGACACCTCAAAGCTAGGCTGTCTTCCTTGGACGCCTGCACTCCATCGGTCCACTCTACTTACTGTCTCCACCCTCCGTTTCCTCGTCTTCTTCTCTTCATGTCCAGAGTCAGACATCTACTGTCTGTACCTCCTCTGTCGTCTTCACACTTCCATCTACTGCCGTTATACTTTCGTCTCCTGTCATCATACTTCACTCCCTCGTCTTCACCGACGATCCTCCCTTTCGTCTCCTCGTTTATCCGAGACATCATCCTGTTTGACTTCCATCGAGTCCTCGGCTTTCTTCTACTCCTCCATGCTTGTATCATCTTCCTCTTCCCACACTTTTCACCTCTATACAACTCCATTTCTTCTCCTTCAACTCTTCTTCGTTCCCTCTTTACCTCTCCTAGTGTGCTCGTAAGCATCTCTCCACACATACTGTCTCTTCTCCTTTCATTTTCCCGGCTATTACTCTTCTTCACTATCTCTTCTCCACGTTTTCTGTGAAACATGTCAACTCTTGACATCTCAAACAACTTAACTCCACTATCCCTATGCCTCTGTGCTCGTGGACCATTTGACGCTCTACTCTCGTCCTCGGTATGTCCACATCCTTCCTCATTCCTACTCAGCACAGTTGCATTCACCTTCCGACTCTTAATTTCAGCGGTCTGGACTCTACTCAGGTCCGCTCTCTTCACATGAGTCTTCTTCGGCTGGGCCATCTTCACTTTTGACCTCACCGAGACTTCATTTTTCTGGGCTGGACTTTCATCAAACAGCCATGCTATATCTACATCGATATCTTCCACCGGTTTGAATCGACACTGTATCATCTTCTCCAGCGTCTTCCTTGTCGGCCACCTCTGTCTTCGTCACTACCGAGACAGGGTTTTCAATGGCTTGGCGGTCTCCTGACTCATCTCCTCGGATGTCAGTCAGGTTCACACTCTCAGGTGTCCCACCCGTGCCGTGGCCTTCTGGGCACTCCTCTGGCACAGTCTCCACCATGACTCTTGGCAACACCTTTGTCCCACACAAGTCATTCCCCAGGATCACTTGGACTCCTGGAACAGGTATGTCGGGGCACACTCCCAACATCACCTCTGCCGACACATATTCCGACCTTAGCTGGACAGTACAAACGGGCATGTCACTCTCCGACAATAACCCATATACTCTCATCTTACTCCTGCCAGCTAACCGTCGATCATTCCCAATCAGGCTTCTCGTAATCAAGCTCTGATTAGCTCCGGTATCTCTTAAGATACCAACTTCTACCTCAGGTTGGCTTTCTATTCTGATCCAACCTTTGCTCATGAACGGCCTATACCTCTCGTTCACTAAGTTCACTTTCTGTGGTTTGTCTCGGAACACATTAGTATATTTACCTCGGGGGTCACACATGGCCAGGGTCACAGCTCTCTTGCCCTGCCGACAATCTCGCATCACGTGACCCAATCCGTTACATTGGTAACATCTCATCTGTGAAAAATCTCTCCTATATGTACCAGAGTAGCTCTGACTCTGCCCACTCGTATTGGAGTTCCTCGGGCCAGACGTACTACTCGCACTCTGTGGAGCTTTACTGGACTCTTGATTTCCTGGATAACGATCAGTTTCTCGTTTTGCTCCTCCATCTTCACTTTCAGACGAAGTGTGCGACCTACTCTTCTGAGTTTTAGGGTACTTACTTTTTATCTACCCATTTATCAAAATTTTTCTCACCCCAGACTCTTCTGGGTCTCTCATAATTTCTTCCTCCCCAGACTCCATTGGGTCTGCCATTGCTGCGTCTCGCCTCGCTTCTCACTCTGTTCTCCCTCAAGCTATTGTATGCTTCAGTAATCATATCCGCCCTATCTGCGGCATCTTTCACCTCCATTATCCCTGCTTCTTGGATCTTGAACTTTGTTTCGGGATGCATCATCTCCAAGAATTTCTCTATGACCATCAGTTGCTTCAGGTCAGCATAAGATCCAACTCCAGCAGCCTCAATCCACTTCTGGAATCGTCTTTCCAGATCCCTTGCTGTCTCAGCAACGTACATGCTCCAACTTTCACCATCTCTCTGAAACGCTTTCTATAAGCTTCTGGGGTTAACTGAAACGAACGCAATATGCTGCTCTTACCGTGGCATAATCCTGGCACTCTTCCAGTAACAATTGGGTGTATGCCTCCCTGGCTGCACCGGTCAATCTTAACTGGACCAGCTGGGCCCATTCCTCCTGTGGCCACTCCTTGATGCTGGCTACTTTTTCAAAGTGCTCGAAAAAGCTCTCTGCCTCTTCGGGAACAAACAAGGGAATGTCCTTCTCCCTAACCCTAACCTCTGGTGGGTGTGATACCTGGGTGGTGCTCTCTGGCAACCATGTTCCATCCTTTGCTCAGCCAAGGTTCTATTCGCTTCTATCTGCATTTGTTTTGTTCTCTCTTTTTCTTTTTCGACCTGGGCTTTTTCTTTTTCTATTTCCAGTCTGGTTTTCTCTTTTTCTTTCTCCTGTTCCAACTCCAGTTCCCTTATTCTGGTTTTCTCTTTTTCTTTCTCGGCTTCATTTTTCATCTGGAGTTCTAATTTCATCTTTTCCAGCTGGAACTGTCTCTCCTTGTCCTCTCGTTGTTGCTGCATCTGGAGCTCTAACTGGAATCTCTCCAAGCTCCTATTTCGGCTACTCCTGCTACTGCGGCTACTCTTGCTGCTCATACTCGATCCCTGGGATCTCACGTCATCCTGCCCATCATCCTCCTTTCCACTTTCAGCTCCTTTTTGGGCTCCTTGCTCTGCCGCTTCATTTTTGGCTCTTAACTGCCTCAGGATCTCATCCTTCATCCCAGCTACTTTAGACGCTTTCAACCTAATGCCACATTTTTCTGCTATTTGTTTCAATTGATCCCTCGTGCAACCTTCCAAGTCCTCAGGCTTGCCTGACTCCACAACGCTTGCACCTTATCCATCTTGTCCTGTGAGTCTTCCCAAGAGAGAGAAATATACACCTGTGGTCACACAGTTTATTTCAGCAAGGGTGTACAAATCCACTCTTGGACAGGGTGTGGGTGTGTCAGTTCACTCTCCCGGACACAGGCCCCCAATTTATTATAGACTGTGGGTTGGTTGGTGTTGTCGTCGATGATCCTTCTCTACGGACAACCCAACCCACAACTCGGTAGAGTGCTTATACTAGGAGATCACCCTTGGCGCTTCTGGCTCTTGGAGAGGGGCTCAACGTCACACGTTTAGGGGATGCGGCTCCAACATTTAGCCTCGTTGTCACGTGCACACACCCACTCGAGCCGCTGTGACTCCCCACTCTCTCCTTAGGGGCCATATCACCCGGATTTAAAAAATTGTTGTAGGGTATTCATAATTTATTATCCTGATACATGTGAAAGGTGCTGCACCTAGGGCAAGTTTCAGCATCTCAGCCTAAATAGAGACGGAGAAAAAAAAAAAAAAAAAAAGACGAATTTTTTCAACCATGTTCAAAAAATTTCACAGCCCACAATTGTGAACCAAAATCATTTATACGACACTCAGCTATGACCTTACTATATAATAAAGATTTGCATGTCACATTATTATCCCAGATGTATTTAGTACAATAATACAGATTTTATAAAAGTTTCCCAAAAACGTATGCAACAAAATGAGGTGTATCATTATTTATAAAATCAATAAATCTACGTAGATAAGAATAATGACATGCGTTTATAGAGGCGTAAACTCTACATATAATGTGCAAGTTTCATGTAAATAGAATAATAAATAAAGGCTGTGAAATTTTATCTAGTTGTAAAAGTTGGAGTTGCGTAGCGCGCTCTCAAAGTTTCTCAACCTGCGGTCACTCGTGAGTGGTGATTTACGCATTGCGGCCAGCTCGTATGGAGAGCTCGCATGCATCTAGCTGTCAATGCTTCTCTCTTGTTCGTTTGGTAAG
Organism: Procambarus clarkii; assembly: GCF_040958095.1. Classification (NCBI taxonomy): domain Eukaryota; kingdom Metazoa; phylum Arthropoda; class Malacostraca; order Decapoda; family Cambaridae; genus Procambarus; species Procambarus clarkii. Next base: position 39,614,098 of record NC_091173.1, read on the forward strand.
TCATATTGCAGTACAAATAGCTAAAAATAGCAAAAATAGCATGTTCTGGGAGATATTGTGTGAGCGCGTCAGCATACATCCTCTCTCCATGAGAGACACGCAGTCACTGACTGCACCACCCTCGTGTCAGACCATATGTTGTGTTGCCATATCGTTAGTTTATATTCATTTTATGCATAACATGTTATTTTCAACGCTATTACGAAAAATAAGACATCTACAACGTAAGATACAATACCCCGCGGCGTACTCACGGCGCGAGGACCAGATTCACGAAAGTTGCAGCGGGAAATTTGACTCTAATTACGTTATTTTTCAAGATATCATTAAACGGTTTGGAACCACAGTGTTGCCAGAACGTTGTAGTATTTTTCGTAATTTTTCGTAAATATTCCATTTTTCATCGGATTTCGGGTGATATGGCCCCTTAGGTGATATGATCTCCTCAATCCCCTTTTTGACTTATTAGTATTACCCTTTACCCTGTCCACGGCAGTGGTTCTTGGTTCTTTCTCTCTCTCTCTCCTTCTTTACTACCTCCTGGGAAGCCTCACTAGGACAAGGGCAAACACAGCAAATTGGGATACATTTACTGGACAAAGCACATACACGATACATACACACATATAATAATAATGAATCCTATACTCTATAATATCACAATCAGGTTGCACTTCAACACCATCAGAACTCTATTATCAGCTTATCAAGTGGTATCCTATCTCCTGGTTCACCACCTGATACTATCAACCTCCTCAAGTTGATCAAGTCTACATACACTGTTGCACCATCAGCAAGATAACATATATATATAGAAAATCAGCATTTGAATGCAATAACATATACCAGTATAAATGTTCATTGATACTTCAGTATAAAAAACTCCTTGACGTAAGAATGCCAACAGTCACTCACCTCTCACTGCGTCTTGCACGCTAATGACAACCAAACACTATCAACTCCCTATAAGTAATCCACCAGAACTTCCCCTTCCACCTCTGGAAGTTCACTACCCTAATATCCTTAGGTTCTTCCGGGCTTCACTACCAGGATCCTCTGCAGCTCCTCCAGGCTGCTATCATGAAGTTTCCTTGAGCAACTACGGTGCTTCACCCTTCTGCTAGGGTCCTCCACAGCTCTCTTGGCTGCTACACCATGAAGTTTCCCCGAGCAACTATGGTGCTTCTCCACCTCTACAGAAGCACGTGACACTCCTCTTCACTGCTGCTTCTCCTCACAGCTCGAGGTCCTCTGCTCCACTACCTTGGAGTCTCATCAGCTACTTCATCTGCTGGCTTCGAAGTTCTCAGCAACTTCTTCCCCAAAGAACAAACCACAGATTAACTGATCGAGGGCGCTTTCCCTCTGACGGCGTCTGGTCAGGGCGCTCCACACAGCCCACGAAAATGCCTCTGAGCAGCTTATTAAACTCTCCTCGCCGTCCAAGACTTGACACCACAACGTTCTCAGCTCAATTCCACAGCTGGCACGTCTGCACACTTCTCTTCTCTTAGAAGATATATCACTAGGGGTTCCCTTCTGGCGGGAGCTCAAACGGAGCGCGGCTTCCCCCTGCGATGTCTGGCACTCAAGTGAGGTCAAGGTCCTCCGGAAGCGAGCCTCACGCCTCCAGCAAAATGTCCACATCTCCTAGCCAGTCATTTATCTGTTTTCTCCTTCATTGCCCATAATCTCAAACTGTTATACATATCCAACCAGCCATTTTACATATGGGTTATCACCTCAATATTTGCTAGACCTTCTAGTTAGGTCAGGCTTGCTGAATAACTCTCAAGGAGGGAGACTCGTTTCTCCTGCAGGCTGAGATCATAACACTTAGCGTCTGAGAATGACTACCAGACCCTGAAGCAAGCAGTTTTGGACGCCTACCTTCTCTCCACCGAAAGCTACAGACGAAATTCCGTGATTATCTAAAGGCAAGTACCACCACCCTTTTTAGAATTTGCCAATACAAAGAAAAAATATTTCATGAAATGGCTGGAAGCAGCACATGTCTCTACATTTTCAGAACTCGTCAACCTCATTCTAGTTGAAGAATTCTTTAGGACGTGTTCCCCCTTCCATCCGTTTATATTTAGCAGACAAAGAAGAAACCGACTACATCAGATGTGCGAAGTCGGCTGACACCTACAACCTCATACACCGGTTAACACCACCTTCCAGTAAGAAGTCTTGGTATAGTTATGATAAAGTGAGTACCGATCAAGCGAGCTCTCAATTGTATTGTAAGTATTGCAAACTCTATGGACATACCGTGGATAAATATGGAAAAGCTCAAAACAAAGGCAATGAAACTCCTAAACCCAAAACCGACTCCTCCTTAGTCCGGTAAGCCTGTGATGAATGTTGGTGTTAATGTTAATGATCTTTCTCTCTTCAGCAAACACCTGTAACCTGTGGAACTGTCTCTGCCAACGGTACAGATTCGGAGGGACGTTTCAAATTGAAGATCTTGAGGGACACAGCGGCTCTTCAAACAATAATATTGAAATCGGATGTGCCTAACGTCACCTACGCCGGGGAAACCGTCCTTATCACTGACCTCACTGCTACCACTCCGTATCCACTCGCCAGAGTCCACCTGGATTGTCCTTTCGTACAAGGTGAAGTCCAAGTCGCCATCAGGGAAAAGCCTTTTCCCATGTCTGGAGTGCAACTTCTCCTGGGCAATGACTTGGCAGGAGATCTGCAACCTTCCATCCTGATCATCATGGACAAACCCCAGGTGTGTAACTCTGTAGTGGACAATCCCATCTTACAGTATTTTCCAGCAGAGGTCCAAGAAAGTGATGAAGTTTCTCCTCCGGTTTTTGGTGACCACCCGTGCACAAGCTGCACGCCCGCAACCAGCTGACTCTACTGCAACCGCTGTCCCTCAAGACCATCAGAGTCTACCACCGAATCTTACCATGTTGGAGTTCTGTAAGTTTACAGAGGGAGGATCCTTCAATAACACCATTATTCTTCCAGGCTGAGACTCAACCTGTCAGTATCCCTGGGTTCTTCCTAGAGAATCAGTTGCTCTACCGCAGATACAGACCCAGTAAGCTGAAGGAGGATGACGATGGGCAAATGTCGAACAACTAGTGGTTCCCACCAGCCTACGGCCCGATATTCTACACCTGGCCCACGGAGCACTTTCTCACTATGGTTTAACAAAACCTACCACGGATTCAGACAAGACTACTACTGGCCAGGTATGGATAAAGACATCAAAAGTTACATGCAACAGTGTCATACATGTCAGATGGCAGGTAAACCTAACATCTCTATTCCCAAGGCACCACTGACTCCTATCCAGGTGCCTGCAGAACCGTTCCACAGACTCATCATAGACTGTGTTGGTCCTTTACCCCGGACCAGTTCTGGCAACGCCTATATATTAACTATCCTGTGTCCTACCACCAGATTCCCCATAGCAGTTCCAGTAAAGAACATTACGGCTGCTACTGTGGTGAAACAAGTATTGAAGATCTTCACCCAGTATAGATTTCCAAGAGAGGTTCAAAGTGACTGTGGCACCAACTTCACCAGTGATCTCTTCAAGAAGACACTGGAAGAGTTTAACATCACACAGGTATTGTCCAGCCCCTATCATCCTGCTACACAGGGTTCTCTTGAACGTAGTCATCAGATTATTAAAGCACTCCTAAAGAAATTTTGCAATGAAATCTTGAAGGACTGAGATAAACAACTTGACCGCATCATGTGCATTTTCAGAAGTCTCCCTAATGAGTCTCTAAAAGTATCTCCTTATGAGATGCTCTACGGACGTAAGTGCCGTACTCCTCTCAAAACTTTTAAAGACTTTCTACGTAATGCCACCTTCAGTGACCCTCAGAATGTGCCCCAGTTTCTTCAAAACTTAAAACACATTCTAGAGAGAGTACGTAAATTTGCTAATGACAATCTATTGAAAGCTCAGGAGAGGATGAAGACTCATTTTGACCAACGCAGCAAAAAATGGAAATTTAAACCAGGACACTTCGTGTTGGCATATTTTCCTATTCCAGGTTCTCCATTGCAAAACAAGTTTTCAGGACCCTACCGCATCAAGGAGTGCAGAAACAACCACAACTACGTTCTTGAGACTCCAGATAGGCGGCGGAAGACCCAATTGTGCCACGTCAACCTCTTGAAGCAGTATCAAGGTACTCCCCCCACTGTGTTGGTATCATTATCCACATTTAGAGGTCCATACCTCCACAGTGAGACCTTCCTGCTTCTCCTCCCGAAAGCACTAACACTGAGTCAGTGTCTTCCAACTCAGAAATCCTAACTGATTTTCATACCTATTTGCAGGACAGTAATAGTGCTCCTCTCATCAGAATCTTCAAGGAACATCAGAAGTTGTTCAGTGATGATCCACTGGAGTGTAATATGGTTCAGCAAGACATCCAGCTACTCCCTGACACCCGACCGATTCGTGAACCTTTCTACCGAATCAGCCCAAGCAAAAAGGAAGTTATGCGTGCTGAAGTACAGTATCTCCTGGATCATGGGCTGGCCACCCCTTGTGAGTCCCCTTGGGCCTCACCCTGCATCTTGGTGCCGAAACCGCACGTTAAAGTGAGGCTGTGTACCGACTACAGGAAATTGAATCTTGTGACTGTCAAGGATGCTTACCCATTACCTAGAATAGATGACATCCTTGACATCATTGGTAATACTCGGTATTTATCAAAGCTAGACTTACTCAAGGGATACTACCAAGTGTGTTTGACAGAGCGAGCTAAGGAAATATCTGCCTTCACCGCTCCTTTTGGCCTTTACAGATATGAACGCCTTCCATTTGGACTATGTAATGCCCCGGCCACCTTCCAGCGAGCTGTCAACCGCGTCATCCATGGCTTAGATCACACCTACGCCTACTTCGATGATATCGTTGTGGCAACCAACACCTGGAACGAACATCTGCTCCAGCTGCAATGATTGTTCGCCAAGCTCCTGACAGCCGGCCTCATCATCAACTTGGGCAAGTCCACCTTTGCTAAAGGTAAAGTGCGTTATCTTGGTCATGTGATAGGGAGTGGCAGCCTAGCTCCGTTAGACATACACACTGAAGCCATCCAGCATTACCCACAGCCTACCACCAGGAAGCAGCTCCTGCGCTTCCTTGGTCTTGTCTCCTACTACCGTAGGTTTGTGAAGAATTTTAGTATGGTAGCGACACCATTGATCACTTTAACCAGCCCCAAGCAACGGTATCAATGGACCATTCATCAAACCATTGCTTTTGAACAATTTAAATCTCTGCTCTGTTCTAATCCCATTCTCGCCTCGCCAGATATCACGAAGCCTTTCATCCTCTGTGAGGGAACGTAGATTCCCTCCGCTAATTTTCCTAGTTTTCTATATTAGGCTAGTCGCTCTAGGGACTCTAGTCAAGAAGTTTTCAAACTAGCATACATTTGTGGGGTGTTGAATGAAAGCTCTTGTTAAGGACTATCATTTAAGACTAGTCAGAAGTCTGTGATTGCTCTGTAGAGCGAATTACAGAAATTTCCTGTTTCTGTGAAATAAGATGGGAGTTGAAAGTAAGTGGTGTGAGTAGGTACTTCCCAGCAAACAATTTTAGGTTGCCACAAACATATCTGGAAAGTATTTGAAAGTATTGGAAACGTTTGTTTTATCGTATCAGATACGATATTGTGTGTGGACTTAAATAGGTTTCCAAAACTTATAACCAAGACATATGTATCTAACACTAATTTGAGATGTTGTGGCAACTTTACACTCCTAACATGAGTCATTCATAATCCATTCATATACCAATATGAATCTCTTATGAAAGGTTTGAGCCAATAATCTGAACCCTTTTCACATCTTTGTGTTTAAAGTTAAATTTCTTGAAATTAAATTATATTTTATATTATATTATTTTTATTATATTTTATATTATATTATTATTTTCAATTTAAATATTAAAACCAATTTAAGGGTAAAAAAAATCTAATAATTTATATTTCTTTTATTATTTACTAACAATTATAATTATTTACTAACGGAGAGAGGGGAGGCTGTACGGCGGAGAGTGGCGGCTGTGGCGGACAGTGGCGGCGGTGGCGGATAGTGGCGGCGGGCGGACAGTGGCGGCGGCGGCGGGCGGACAGTGGCGGCGGGCGGACAGTAGCGGCGGTGGCGGATAGTGGCGGCGGGCGGACAGTGGCGGCGGTGGCGGATAGTGGCGGCGGGCGGACAGTGGCGGCGGGCGGACAGTGGCGGCGGGCGGACAGTGCGGCGGGCGGACAGTGGCGTCGGGCGGACAGTGGCGGCGGTGGCGGCGGGCGGACAGTGGCGGCAGGCAGACAGTGGCGGCGGGCGGACAGTGGCGGCGGTGGCAGATAGTGGCAGCGGCGGGCGGACAGTGGCGGCGGGCGGACAGTGGCGGCGGGAGGACAGTGGCGGCGGTGGCGGATAGTGGCGGCGGGCGGACAGTGGCGGCGGGCGGACAGTGGCAGCGGGCGGACAGTGGCGGCTGTGGCGGATAGTGGCGGCGGGCGGACCGTGGCGGCTTTGGCGGCGGTGGTGGACAGTGGCGGCGGGCGGACAGTGGCGGCGGCGGGCGGACAGTGGCGGCGGCGGGCGGACAGTGGCGGCGGCGGGCGGACAGTGGCGGCGGCGGGCGGACAGTGGCGGCGGCGGGCGAACAGTGGCGGCGGCGGGCGGACAGTGGAGGCGGCGGGCGGACAGTGGAGGCGGCGGGCGGACAGTGGAGGCGGCGGGCGGACAGTGGAGGCGGCGGGCGGACAGTGGTGGCGGCGGGCGGACAGTGGTGGCGGCAGGCGGACAGTGGTGGCGGCGGGCGGACAGTGGTGGCGGCGGGCGGACAGTGGTGGCGGCGGGCGGACAGTGGTGGCGGCGGGCGGACAGTGGTGGCGGTGGCAGACAGTGGTGGCGGTGACGGCGGTGGCGGACAGTGGCGGCGGTGGCGGACAGTGGCGGCGGTGGCGGACACTGGCGGCTGTGTCTGGCGGTGGTGGCGGGCGGTGGCAGGTGGCGGCGTCTGTGATGAGTGGTGGCGGCTGGCGGTGGTGAGTGGTGGCGGCGGTGGTGGTGGGTGGTGGTGGCGGCGGTGGTGGTGGGTGGTGGTGGCGGTGGCGGCTGGTGGTGGTGGGTGGTGGCGGCGGTGGTGGTGGGTGGTGGTGGTGGTGGTGGGTGGTGGTGGCGGCGGCGGCTGGTGGTGGTGGTGGGTGGTGGCGGCGGTTGTGGTGGGTGGTGGTGGCGGCGGCGGCGGGTGGTGGGTGGCGGCGGCGGCTGGTGGTGGTGGGTGGTGGCGGCGGGTGGTGGTGGGTGGTGGCGGCTGTGGTGGGTGGTGGCGGGCGGTGGCGGGCGGCGGCGGCTGTGGTGGGTGGTGACGATCGGCGGTGGGGGGGGCTGGTGGCGGCTGGCGGTGGCGGCTTGCGGTGGCGACTGTGGCAACGGGCGGGTGACGGCTGATAGCGGGCGGTGGTGGCGGCTGGTGGCAGGTGGCGGTGGCGGTTGTGGCGGCTGGTGGTGGCGGCTGGTGGTGGTGGCAGCTGGTGGCGGTGATGGCGGCTGGTGGTGGTGGCAGCTGGTGGCGGCTGGTGGTGGTGGTGGTGGCGGCTGGTGGTGGTGGCAGCTGGTGGCGGCTGGTGGCGGTGATGGAGGCTGGTGGTGGTGGTGGTGGTGGTGGCGGGCGGTGGCGGGCGGTGGCGGGCGGTGGCGGCTTGTGGCGGCTGGTGGTGGCGGCGGCGGTGGTGGGTGGTGGTGGTGGTGGTGGTGGTGGTGGGTGGTGGTGGCGGCTGTGGTGGGTGGTGGCGGTGGTGTCGGCGGCGGCTGTGGTGGGTGGTGGCGGCGGCGGCGGTGATGGGTGGTGGCGGCGGTGGTGGTGGGTGGTGGTGGCGGCGGCGGCTGGTGGTGGTGGGTGGTGGTGGTGGGTGGTGGCGGCGGGTGGCGGTGGTGGGTGGCGGTGGCTGGTGGCGGGTGGCGGCTGGTGGTGGGTGGTGGCGGCGGGTGGTGAGTGGCGGTGGTGGGTGGCGGTGGCTGGTGGCGGGTGGTGGCGGGTGGCGGGTGGTGGCGGGTGGCGGCTAGTGGTGGGTGGTGGCGGGTGGCGGCTGGTGGTGGGTGGCGGGTGGCGGCGGGTGGTGAGTGGCGGTGGTGGGTGGCGGTGGCTGGTGGCGGGTGGCGGCTGGTGGTGGGTGGTGGCGGGTGGCGGCTGGTGGTGGGTGGTGGCGGGTGGCGGCTGGTGGTGGGTGGTGGCGGGTGGCGGGTGGCGGCTGGTGGTGAGTGGTGGCGGGTGGCGGCTGGTGGTGGGTGGCGGCTGGCGGCTGGTGGTGGGTGGTGGCGGCTGGTGGTGGGTGGTGGCGGCGGGTGGTGAGTGGCGGTGGTGGGTGGCGGTGGCTGGTGGCGGGTGGCGGCTGGTGGTGGGTGGTGGCGGGTGGCGGCTGGTGGTGGGTGGTGGCGGGTGGCGGCTGGTGGTGGGTGGTGGCGGCGGGTGGTGAGTGGCGGTGGTGGGTGGCGGTGGCTAGTGGCGGGTGGTGGCGGGTGGCGGGTGGCGGCTGGTGGTGGGTGGTGGCGGGTGGCGGCTGGTGGTGGGTGGCGGGTGGCGGCGGGTGGTGGGTGGTGGCGGCGGGTGGTGAGTGGCGGTGGTGGGTGGCGGTGGCTGGTGGCGGGTGGCGGCTGGTGGTGGGTGGTGGCGGCTGGCGGCTGGTGGTGGGTGGTGGCGGGTGGCGGGTGGCGGCTGGTGGTGGGTGGTGGCGGGTGGCGGCTGGTGGTGGGTGGTGGCGGGTGGCGGCTGGTGGTGGGTGGTGGGGGCGGGTGGTGAGTGGCGGTGGTGGGTGGCGGTGGCTGGTGGCGGGTGGCGGCTGGTGGTGGGTGGTGGCGGGTGGCGGCTGGTGGTGGGTGGTGGCGGGTGGCGGCTGGTGGTGGGTGGTGGCGGGTGGCGGCTGGTGGTGGCTGGTGGCGGGTGGCGGCTGGTGGTGGGTGGTGGGGGCGGGTGGTGAGTGGCGGTGGTGGGTGGCGGTGGCTGGTGGCGGGTGGCGGCTGGTGGTGGGTGGTGGCGGGTGGCGGCTGGTGGTGGGTGGTGGCGGGTGGCGGCTGGTGGTGGGTGGTGGCGGGTGGCGGCTGACGGTGGGTGGTGGCGGGTGGCGGCTGGTGGTGGGTGGCGGCTGGTGGTGGGTGGCGGCGGGTGGCGGCTGGTGGTGGGTGGCGGCGGGTGGCGGCTGGTGGTGGGTGGCGGGTGGCGGCGGGTGGCGGGTGGCGGCTTGTGGTGGCGGGTGGCGGCTGGTGGTGGGTGGTGGCGGCGGCGGCGGTGATGGGTGGTGGCGGCGGCGGTGGTGGTGGGTGGTGGTGGCGGCGGTGATGGGTGGTGGCGGCGGCGGTGGTGGTGGGTGGTGGTGGCAGCGGCGGTGATGGGTGGTGGCGGCGGTGGTGGTGGGTGGTGGTGGCGGCGGCGCCTGGTGGTGGTGGGTGGTGGTGGTGGGTGGTGGTGGTGGCGGTGGTGGGTGGCGGTGGGTGGTGGCGGCTGGTGGTGGGTGGTGGCGGCTGGTGGCGGGTAGCGGCTGGTGGTGGGTGGTGGCGGCTGGTGGCGGGTGGTGGTGGGTGGCGGCTGGTGGTGGGTGGTGGGTGGTGGCGGGTGGCGGCTGGTGGTGGGCGGCGGGTGGCGGCTGGTGGCGGCCAGCTGGGACACACCCTTCACCACTGAAGGTCTGAGCACAAATAACCATATGTCTCTCTCACCCACCAGCCCAGTGTTGCCAGCTCGCGCTCTCAAAATGTTTCCTTCAAAGATTGTATATTATCTTTGAACAACAAGTTTGATTATCAAGGAAATAATGCATATATTATTGTCACATTAATACTGTGCAATATCTTATTACATTCCTGGTAAATAATTATAATTTGAAACAGGACAAAAAATCCCACATATATATAAAAACCAACATTAGAGATCACGAGGCCTAGGCCTCGTGATCCTGCCTCCCTGGCCTGCTACACTTACACACCTCACACTCTTAACTCTCTCATAATCACTCTTACTCTCTGTCACTCTTACTCTCTGTCACTCTTACTCTGTCACTCTTACTCTCTGTCACTCTTACTCTCTGTCACTCTTACTCTCTGTCACTCTTACTCTGTCATTCTTACTCTCTGTCACTCTTACTCTGTCACTCTTACTCTCTGTCACTCTTACTCTCTGTCACTCTTACTCTCTGTCACTCTTACTCTGTCACTCTTACTCTCTGTCACTCTTACTCTCTGTCACTCTTACTCTCTGTCACTCTTACTCTGTCACTCTTACTCTCTGTCACTCTTACTCTCTGTCACTCTTACTCTCTGTCACTCTTACTCTCTGTCACTCTTACTCTCTGTCACTCTTACTCTGTCACTCTTACTCTCTGTCACTCTTACTCTCTGTCACTCTTACTCTCTGTCACTCTTACTCTCTGTCACTCTTACTCTGTCACTCTTACTCTCTGTCACTCTTACTCTCTGTCACTCTTACTCTCTGTCACTCTTACTCTCAATCACTCTTACTCTCATTCTTACTCTTACTCACTCTTACTCTCAATCACTCTTACTCCCAATCACTCCTACTCCCAATCACTACTACTCTCAATCACTCCTACTCTCATTCTTACTCTTACTCTTACTCCCAATCACTCTTACTCTCAATCACTCTTATTCTCATTCTTACTCTCACTCTTACTCTTACTCCCAATCACTCTTACTCCCAATCACTCTTACTCTCAATCACTCTTACTCTCAATCACTCTTACTCTCAATCACTCTTACTCTCATTCTTACTCTTACTCACTCTTACTCTCAATCACTCTTATTCTCATTCTTACTCCTACTCCCAATCACTCTTACTCCCAATCACTCTTACTCTCAATCACTCTTACTCCCAATCACTCTTACTCTCAATCACTCTTACTCTCAATCACTCTTACTCTCAATCACTCTTACTCTCATTCTTACTCTTACTCACTCTTACTCTCAATCACTCTTATTCTCATTCTTACTCCTACTCCCAATCACTCTTACTCCTACTCCCAATCACTCTTACTCCCAATCACTCTTACTCTCAATCACTCTTACTCTCAATCACTTTTACTCTCAATCACTCTTACTCTCAATCACTCTTACTCTCACTAACTTTCAATCACTCTTACTCTCACTCTAACTCTCAATCACTCTTACGCACTATTACTCACTCTTTCTCTCAGTCATCCTTACTCACTCTCATACTCACTCTTACTCTGTCACTCTTACTCTCTGTCACTCCTACTCTCTGTCACTCTTACTCTCTGTCACTCTTACTCTCTGTCACTCTTACTCTCTGTCACTCTTACTCTGTCACTCTTACTCTCTGTCACTCTTACTCTCTGTCACTCTTACTCTGTCACTCTTACTCTCTGTCACTCTTACTCTCTGTCACTCTTACTCTCTGTCACTCTTACTCTCTGTCACTCTTACTCTCTGTCACTCTTACTCTGTCACTCTTACTCTCTGTCACTCTTACTCTCTGTCACTCTTACTCTCTGTCACTCTTACTCTCAATCACTCTTACTCTCATTCTTACTCTTACTCACTCTTACTCTCAATCACTCTTACTCCCAATCACTCCTACTCCCAATCACTACTACTCTCAATCACTCCTACTCTCATTCTTACTCTTACTCTTACTCCCAATCACTCTTACTCTCAATCACTCTTATTCTCATTCTTACTCTCACTCTTACTCTTACTCCCAATCACTCTTACTCCCAATCACTCTTACTCTCAATCACTCTTACTCTCAATCACTCTTACTCTCAATCACTCTTACTCTCATTCTTACTCTTACTCACTCTTACTCTCAATCACTCTTATTCTCATTCTTACTCCTACTCCCAATCACTCTTACTCCCAATCACTCTTACTCTCAATCACTCTTACTCCCAATCACTCTTACTCTCAATCACTCTTACTCTCAATCACTCTTACTCTCAATCACTCTTACTCTCAATCACTCTTACTCTCATTCTTACTCTTACTCACTCTTACTCTCAATCACTCTTATTCTCATTCTTACTCCTACTCCCAATCACTCTTACTCCTACTCCCAATCACTCTTACTCCCAATCACTCTTACTCTCAATCACTCTTATTCCCAATCACTCTTACTCTCAATCACTCTTACTCTCAATCACTTTTACTCTCAATCACTCTTACTCTCAATCACTCTTACTCTCACTAACTTTCAATCACTCTTACTCTCACTCTAACTCTCAATCACTCTTACGCACTATTACTCACTCTTTCTCTCAGTCATCCTTACTCACTCTCATACTCACTCTTACTCTGTCACTCTTACTCTCTGTCACTCCTACTCTCTGTCACTCTTACTCTCTGTCACTCTTACTCTCTGTCACTCTTACTCTCTGTCACTCTTACTCTGTCACTCTTACTCTCTGTCACTCTTACTCTCTGTCACTCTTACTCTCTATTACTCTTACTCTGTCATTCATACTCTGTCACTCTTACTCACTCTCAGTCACCCTTACCCATTCATACTCACTCTCTCACTCTTACTCTCATACTCTTACTCTCAATTACTCTTACTCTCAATCACTCTTACTCCCAATCACTCCTACTCCCAATCACTCCTACTCTCAATCACTCCTACTCTCATTCTTACTCTTACTCTTACTCCCAATCACTCTTACTCTCAATCACTCTTATTCTCATTCTTACTCTCACTCTTACTCTTACTCCCAATCACTCTTACTCCTAATCACTCTTACTCTCAATCACTCTTACTCTCAATCACTCTTACTCTCAATCACTCTTACTCTCATTCTTACTCTTACTCACTCTCAATCACTCTTATTCTCATTCTTACTCCTATTCTCACTCTAACTCCTACTCCCAATCACTCTTACTCCCAATCACTCTTACTCTCAATCACTCTTACTCCCAATCACTCTTACTCTCAATCACTCTTACTCTCAATCACTCTTACTCTCAATCACTCTTACTCTCAATCACTCTTACTCTCACTAACTCTCAATCACTCTTACTCTCACTCTAACTCTCAATCACTCTTACTCTCATACTCACCCTTACTCTCAATCACTTTACTCTCACTCTTACTCATTCTGTCACCCTTACTCTCACTCTTACTCACTCTGTCACTCTTACTTATACTCACTCTTACTCACACTTACACACTCTCTGGCACTCTCACTCACCTTCAGTCACTCTTACTCACACTTACACACTCTCTGGCACTCTCACTCACCTTCAGTCACTCTTACTCACTCTTACCCACTCTCGCTCACTCTTACTCACTCTAGTTAATAAGAACACGCCAATATAAGACAACAAAACGTTTTCAGATTCTTTCTCACCACTTTCCAGCAACTTTTATAATTTATATAAATTATCTTAGGGAATAATACATAAATTATATATTTAAACATGATATTAGTGTTTAGTGGAATGCATAAGGAGTCAAATTGTGTTAAAAAGAGCGATTTTTAGAAAATTTGGAAAACTACTTTTTTCTGTTCATATTATAACTAAATGGATTTTAAAGGTTTCACTCAGCCAATATATATCATTCACAATTTATTAATGAATTTTACAAAAAAACACCATAAATTTTATATTTAAACATGTAAAAACTATTTGTTTTACATTTGGAAGAAAATAATTGTAGAAAAACAATTTATAATTAAACCTTTGTGTTTGGATTTTTTGAGTAAAAGTTTCTCAAAGGCTCTCCTGCACCATTCTCAATGCAAATCATTCCCACACCTATGGGAAGAGATAGGCGAACGTTGTGTAGATGATTTGTGTTTGCTGGGTTGACTCTCCCAACGGTTTTTTTTTTGGGGGGGGGTAAGGACGGAGGGGTGAACGTTGCCCCTCCCCCCACCATGTGAGACATTGCGCCACTGTCTTTAGGCCTCCCCCTCCTTGTGACGAAACGGGACGCCTGAGGGTGAGGGAGGCCTGTGATTGGTTTAGGCATCTCTACTCCTAGCTGAGTTTTGGCGCGAACAGCTGTGATTGGAAGCGGCACCATGGAGTTGTGCCGGCTTTGTGCTGATTGGTCAAGACAAGGTAGGGGGGAGAGATGGGCATTTTGAGTTCCCTTAGCCTGCCAAATAGGCAGTTTGAGCTGGGCAGTGAGCTGGAGCAAGACGTAGCTGGCTGGAGATGTCAGCCTGCCACCTCCACCCCCCGTTAATCGCTGTGTCATTACTCATCGTGGATGGCACTCCTGCCATCCTGGGTTGTGTCAAGGCCCAATTTGCGTGAAATTGGGGCCGATGAGGTACGGAAGGACCAGTAAAAAAGCCTCAGAGACAGTGGGCACCCATGAGGCAGCTGGCAGAGCCTCATGGTGTAACAGGTGGTTCGAATATCCTGTCTAGTGTTGACGGACAATTGGTGGAATATGGGCAGGGCCTCCTAGTGTAATTGAGGGTGATATTACAGGCCCCTGTTGGACTTTGAATTTCACCTGGCAGCTTCCATGTGGTGACGCCGCCGGCCATTGTCACCCGAGTGTACGAGCGAGCATGCTGATGATGGGGTGTGAAGTGATCTCCCATCCACGTGTGTATGCCGGTGGGCGCCAACCAGCCAGTCGAGGGCCACCCCAGGCTGCCCGTGCGCCACCCGCGCCGCCCACCTTAGCCAGCTGCCCGGAGGCCACCCACCCAGGCCACCCACGCAGCCAAACCCCACCCCACCCCCCGCACCAGCTCTGCCCAGATGGGGTGCTGTGTCGTCATGCGCTACCCTTGGCCACCCCGTAGGGCCACGAGGTGGCTACATGTTTGGGCCACGTGGTTAGGCCACCTTCCCTGGACATTCTAGGGCCACACCTCACACGAGGAGCGAGCTAGGTGTTTACAGCCAGAGAGGTATTGACCAGGGAAAGGATTGTGGAGGAGTCAAGGAGCCGTGAGTACAATTAAAGTGATACAGTGAGGAAGCAGCTGAGAGACAGCTGTCTGTACTGTCGTCCAGGTGACTGGTTGGGATGTACCTGGAGATGGATGTTGTACACGGTACCACACTGTAGATATAGAGTTATATATATAAGTGTGTAGACTGACTCGGGTATGTAACCGGTCAGTGTAGAGATTTACCATATAAATGATCCAGTTGTCGATTCTATATAATCGGTCAGACTGGATTAGTGCTATGGAGTACCAGCATGTAAAATTATAATCATTGCAGAGGTAGGCAGGCCAGTGTTGCAGGGATGTCAGTGGATACCCTGAGGTCTGTGTAGTTCAAGATACATATATCTGGTGATATAATTTTCATTGATTATGTGAATGCCATTTCTATGTGTTCATTTGCATGTTTTATGTACTGGGTTGTGTGGTGAGTCAGTAGATGTGATTGCCTAATGATGTCATTAGCATGTGGGGTATGCTGACGGCATCATTATGTTGCAGGTTTGTGCAGTGTTGTTATCAGGTATACGATATTACTGCCCTAGGAGCTGTGTTGAGGGTTTAAGGGACCTCTAGGATTATTCAGGGGAATTGACAGTACTTAATGAGAGCAGGCAATTGATTTGTTAATTGCCATGCTGAGGTAAGTGTGTGCTCACAGTAGTCCTTTGCAACGGTTGCAAGATATGGGGGGCAGTAATACTGGTATACTCTTGTTGTTGCCAAACCGTGTGTCATTACTGTGTGGGCACAGTAATTAACGAGTTGCAGTAGCCGCAACCGTATGTGGGCAGTGCATTTGTGTTGTTATGCATGCCGTAGTAAGTGTGACCTATGTAACACTGGGGTTACTTTGTTTCTTTAAGTTGTGTTGAGGACTTAAGGATTCAGTGAGTTAATTAAAAGGGGTAATTAACTAGATAAGGGGTGCACACTTAATGTTGAGTGAGTGAGAGCTGTTAGAGGAGAACAGTGTTGAGCTTGAGCGAGATTCGTCTTGGGAGCAATTAATTGTCCATGTGACAACTAATTGACCACTCTAGCTAATTATGTAATTAGCCTTCTCATCATGAATTCACGTAGTGGGAGAGGATCTGTCAGTATTTGTGTTAACGTAATTTGCTCGGGACTAATTACCTTTCTGGGGTATAACAACTAGTGGCTCATGATAATTAGTGGAGTAATTAACGTCTGGAGTCTTGAGGACTCAGATGACTCAGTAAAGCGAGGTCATGGAGCTAGCATAAATCGTTATATTAATCATATCCTGTCTGAGGACAGTGGATTAATTGCACTCATGTTAATTAGGGTAATTAACTCCTTTCCCGTGAATTCACAGTGTTTGATGAGACCTGCTTAGGCAGTGCGGAGTGAGACGTATTTATGTATGATTAATTATCGGTCCTGGTGACAGTTAATTAAATGCTCGGAGTTAATTAGGGTAATTATCACTCAGTAAAGTAAATTTTGACAGACTGTTGAGAAGCTACCAAGTTAGGGTAGGCTTAGTTAACATAACTCAATGGGGATGTAATTAGTGGTCCGTTTGACCTTAATTGAGAATTACTCACTGAATACTTGCAAGGAGTCAAGTGTGATGTAATATAAGAGAGTTTTGAGTTATTGTTAACAAGATAACATGTGTTAAGAGAGACAAGTGTTAATGATTAACGTAGTGTAGCATGTTGTTGTTGTCTACGAGAGACAATTGTTTGTGATTACCATAGTACTTTGTTGCTGACTGCTGTGATCAGTCAATTAACGTAATTAATCACATAATCAGTTTGGTAATTGATTAAGGCAATTTCTTTTGTTTATCGTCTGGTGATGAGAGTAAAGTAACTTAGGGATTACTGGAGCTGTGTCCTAGAATCCCACCTTGCCTGACTTTGTTTACTGTTTACAGTGCAACTTCTTGTAGGGAGTTGCAAAGAGTGTTCACACTAGGTTGTGATAGGGGGAGTCACTGTTGGACTACCCACCTAGTTACGGGGGTCACTCCTGTTTGGAAGGAGGACCCTTAAGCTTGTGGTTTGCTCCCACTTTTCCTTTTTCTATTGGACTCATGCTTAACTGCCGTGAGCAGCCTTTAAACTTGTAGTCCATCTCCTAAGAGAGGTAGGCGTAGAAAAAAATCTCACATCCTCCATGTCGACGCCAGTGGTACCGGCATCGGGGGCGTCCTGATGCAACAACGAGGCGAGGAGGTTCTACCTGTTAGCTACTACAGCTACAAGTTAAAACCTCACCAGAAGAATTACAGCACTATCGAAAAGGAACTTCTCTTCATCGTCCTGAACTTACAGCACTTTGCATCATACCTACAAGGTGCTCGGTCTACCACCATCTACTCGGACCACAATCCCCTACGCTTCTTGCAGCAAGCCCAATTCACCAATCAACGACTTCTACGATGGGCTTTGTATCTGCAGAGTTTCAACCTGGAGAGCTTCTACATCAAGGGTTCTGACAACATCATAGCAGACGCCCTCTCCAGAGTCTATGAGGTAGAAGCATACCACTCTACCATCAGAAGAAGTAACTTGACCCGTTAGAGCAGACTTCGGGGGAGAGTTGTAACGGTAATCTCTTTCAAGAGAGATTGAGACTGCTCTTCCCTACATAAAGTTACTTATATATATACAACACTAAGATGCTACCTTCAAGATACGTCTACCAGTAGCACAAAACGTTTTGACCAGGAGGCAAACGTATCCTAAACTCCCCCCACTCCTCACTCTCTCCATGCCGGCTCGCCACTGTCGTCAACCAGCAAACTACCATTCCAGCCTGCCTGCTTCTGATTGGTGACTCGCCGACTGCACACCTGCACCTCTGCACCTCAGCGCCCTCTACCAAGTCGATGTCTGGGCTTGAACCAGCCACTGAAGTTAGAATTTCCTTGTGCTCTCAAGCTGTGAACAACCAACTGATATACGCTCTGATTATTGGTGGAGGTTCTCAGCTAGCGCTATATTCTCAGCACCTGTTTAATCATTCTTTTGTCTTTATTTTATTTGCAGAGTAACGTCACCCTTGTTCTTAATTTTTATGTTATATTTTTTAGACTTGTTTGTTTGCACTGTACATAGCCAAAGAATTGTCTTATTCATAATTTTTTAAAGTTAATTAAAGTTTCATTGTTCATACTATGTGTTTTGCGTGTCTTCATTTACTTTACCATAGACAACAGCCAAGCAGTCGATCTTTTTTTTCTAAAATGTGCTAGGCATTGACACCAGCCATTAGGAGGACTGCCGAACACCTACACTTCTACACTTTCCTGTCACTATATATATTGTGACGGTAACGCGTTGGTGTTCGGCTGTTCAAAAGCTAGGGGTATGGCCTCGTCACATATAGAAAAAAAAATAGAAAATCTGGAACTTCGTCTGTGGTAAGGTAAGGAGAAGACACACAAAACACAAGTAAATTTTAACAATGAAATTTTAATTACGTTAAAGAAAGCAAAACATGAATAAAATGGACATACAAATTCGTATAATAAAATCAATCAAAGTAATAAGAATAATCAAATGGCAAAATGAAAAGTTACGTTAAGACAAGTGAGCAAATAACAAGAGTATGGCAAACAAAGTAAATAGGTGCAGGAATAGTGGCTTCAAGCTATCACTTCTCTTAGTACACGTAAGCCTGGGGCTTAGTCTACCAACGAGACGTGTTAACTTGTCGAAAGCACGGGATATTCTGAGGACTGAGGTCGTGGCGGCCCCAGACATCAAGTAGTATGGTGGGTGGAGTGCAGTTACAGCTGGACCTGCAGCCAATCAGCGAGAAGCAGGCGACAAGACAGGTAGTTTGGCGGTTCGAGGTGGAGCAGGTGTTCCTGGCTGCATACGTTTTGCTCTCTGGCAAACCTTGGAGATGTTGTTGTCGTTGTTGGATATTTCTTCCATAGTAGTTGTATATAGATTTGCAGAGACGTATTTTGGAGGGAAGAGCAGGCTCAATCTCTTAAAGGAGATTATCGTCACAACTCTCCCCCGAAGCCTGCGGTTCTGGAAGAAGTACGTCGTTATGTGGTGGAGTAATAGATGGAGTCGCTTCTACTTCATAAACTCTGGAGAGATCATTGGCTAAGATGTTGTTGGAATCTTGGTATAGCGTGTCTCCAGGTGGAATTTCTGCAGTTATCAAGCCCATAGTAGAAGATGTTGAGAAGAGAAGTGGGCGTGCTGTAGGAGGTGTAGGGTGGTGTGGTCCGTGTTGATGGTGGACCGAGCACTTTTCAGGTGTGGAGTGAAGTGCTGGAGCTTCAGGATGATGAAGAGTAGCTCCTTGCCAATTGTTCCGTAGTTCCTTGTAGCAGTAGTCGCTGACAGGTGTATTCTCCTCGCCTCGTTGTTGCATCACGACACCACCAACGTCGGTACCACAGGCGTCGACATGGAGGATGAAGGGCTTATCTGACGAGGTGAGAGTGGAATTAGAATATGGCAAAGGAGCACGATTATTATCCTGAAAGTATTTGGGAAGATCATTAAGGATTTCGGAATTAGAAAGCGCTGACTCCTTGTCAGTGCTTTCGGGAGGAGAAGCTGGGAAGGTCTCACTGTGGATGTAGGGTTCTGTGAAGGTAGAATAATTTATTAGGACAGTGGGAGGAGTACCATTATATTGCTTCAGGAGGTTGACGTGACACAGCTGGGTCTTCCGCCGCCTATCTGGAGTCTATATGACGTAGTTGTTGTTGTTTCTGCACACTTTGACGCGTTAGGGTCCTGAAAACCTGTTTTGTAAAGGTGAACCTGGGATAGGGAAGTATGCTAGAATGAAGTCTCCTGGCTTAAATTTTCGTACTTTGCTGGTCTGGTCGTAATGAGTCTTCATCTTCTCCTGGGCTTTCAATAGATTATTATGGGCAAAACGGTGGACTCTCTCTAGAATGTGTTGAAGGTTTTGAAGAAACTGGGGCACATTCTGATGCTCACTGAAGGTGGCATCTCGGAGAGAGTCTTTGAAAGCCTTAAGGGGAGTACGGCACTTACGGCCGTAGAGCATCTCATAAGGAGATACTCCTAGGGACTCATTGGGGAGGCTTCTGTAAATACACATTATAAGGTCGATTTGCTTATCCCAATCCTTAGAGGTTTCACTACAAAACTTTTTCAAGAGTGCTTTGATAGTCTGATGACTACGTTCAAGAGAACCATGTGAAGCAGGATGATAGGGGCTGGAAAATACCTGTTTGATGTTGAACTCCTCCAGTGTCCTTTTGAAGAGATCACTGGTGAAGTTGGTACCACAGTCGCTCTGAATCTCCCTGGGAAATCCGTATTGAGTGAAGATCTTCAATAGATGTTTTACAACCGTAGCAGCCGTGATGTTCTTCACTGGAACTGCTATGGGAAATCTGGTGGTAGGACACAGGATGGTTAAGATATAGGCGTTACCTGAACTGGTCCGAGGTAAAGGACCAACACAGTCTATTATGAGTCTGTGGAAAGGTTCCGCAGGCACCTGTATGGGAATCAGTGGCGCTCTGGGAATGGAGATGTTCGGTTTGCCTGCCATCTGACATGTATGACACTGTTTTACGTACTGTTTGACGCTATTTACCATACCTGGCCAGTAGTAGTCTTCACGAATTCCATGGTAAGTCTTGTTGAAGCCGTAGTGGGAGAGTGCTCCGTGGGCCAGGTGTAGAATAGTGGGCCGCAGGCTGGTAGGAATCACAAGTTGTTCGATGTTGGCCCAATCGTCCTCCTCCTTCAGTTTACTGGGTCTATATCTGCGGTAGAGCAAGTCGTTCTCTAGGAAGAACCCAGGAATACTGTCGGGTTGAGTCTCAGCCTGGAAAAACAATGGTGTTAAAGTAAGATCTTCCCTCTGCAACTTACGGAACTCCAACTTGGTCAGATTCGGGGGTAGTTTCTGAGGGTCTTGAGGGACAGCGGTAGCAGTAGAGTCAGCTGGCTGTGGACGTGCGGCTTGTGCACGGGTGGTCACGAGAACCGGAGGAGAAACTTCATCACTCTCTTGAACCTCTGCTGGAACATACGCTAGAATAGGGTTACTTGGCACAGAGTTACACACCTGGGGTTTGTCCATGACGATCAGGTTGGTTGGTTGCAGGTCTTCTGCCAAGTCGTTGCCTAGGAGAAGTTGCACTCCAGGCATGGGAAAAGGCTTTTCCCTGACGGCGACTTGGACTTTTCCGTTCACGTAGGGACAATCCAGGTGGACTCTGGCAAGAGGGTATGGAGTGGTAGCAGTGAGGTCAGTGATGAAGACAGTTTCTCCGGTGTAGACGATGTTGGGCACAGCCGACTTCAAGATGATCGATTGAAGAGCCGCTGTGTCCCTCAAGATCTTCAATTTGAAACGTCCCTCCGGATTTGAACCATTGGCAGAGACAGTTCCAGTATACAGGTGGTTACTGAAAAGAGAAAGATCATTAACATTAACACCAACATTCATCACAGGCTTACCGGACTTAGGAGGAGTTGGTTTTGGTTTCTGTGGGTCAGTGGTTCCCTTGTATTGAGACTTACCACACTTGTCTATGGTATGTCCATAGAGTCTACAATACTTGCAGTACAATTGCGAGCCAGCTTGATCGGTGCTCACTTTCTCGTAACTGTACCACGACTTCTTACTGGAGGATGGTTCGGGTGTCAGCCGGTGGATGAGGCTGTAAGTGTCAGCCGACTTAGCACACTTCAGGTAGTCGGTTTCTTCTTTATCTGCCAAGTAGAGACGGACAGGAGGCGGCACACGCCTCAAGAATTCTTCAACTAGCATCAGGTTGACGAGTTCTGTAAAAGTAGAGACATGTGCTGCTTCCAGCCATTTCATGAAATATCTCCGTTTTGTGTTAGCAAACTCGAGGAAGGTAGTGGTACTTGCCTTCAGGTGGTCACGGAATTTCCTTCGATAACTTTCTGTGGAAAGGAGGTAGGCGTCCAATACTGCTTGTTTCAGAGTCTGGTAGTCATTCTCAGACGCCAAAGTACTGAGTGTGACTGCAGCTCTACCTGTAAGATGGACTCTGAGAAGTGTGGCCCATTGGTCGACAGGCCAACTGAGTTGATTAGCAAGGGTTTCAAAGGTGAAAAACACATCAACTTCTGCTTCTACAAAGGATGGCATTAACTTACTTGCATGTGATATATTAAAACTGACGGGAAGATTGGCAGTAGCTTGCTGGCGTTCAGTGAAGTGTGAAGTTTCCAAGGCGATTTCGCGTTGACGACACTCTAGAGCCAGAGTCGCTTGTTGCTTGTCATGTTCGCGTTGCATCTCCAACTCGCGTTGTTTGGTTTCAAGCTGTACTCGTTCACGTTCACGGAGTAATGCGACCTCACGTTCGTATTCTTCTCTCCTCAAGGCAGCTTCGCGTTCTTGTTCTTCTCTCCTCAAAGCAGCCTCACGTTCGTGTTCTTCCCTTCGTATGGCAGCTGCTCGTTCTTGTTGTTCGAGGGCTTCCCTTTGCTGCTCGCGTTCAATCTTGGCCAGCTCTACTTTGAGTTTCATCGTTGTCAAATCAGTTTTATCTGCAATATAGTAAGTTTCATGAGTTTCAGAGTCTATCTTACCTTGCTCTAAATAGTAATCCAGCAACAGGTTGTGTAGGTCATTTTTGTTGGCTTGGTAGGGAACTTCTAGTTGATACTCATGTGCAAGAGTTTGTAATTCAGTCCTCTTGGCACGACTTAAAGTCCCTATTTCACCTGCTGGATTTGCACGGAAAGCTTGGAGACGAAACATGGTGAAATTAGCAAATAAATTTACACGAATATATAGTTATAGTGAATGTCAGAAACAGGACAACGTGGCAACTGGTACCTATCCTGTGGGATCTTTAACAATTAAAGTTAAGTACAAGATGTTAAATGATTAATTTAAATCAAAGGCGCAGGAAATCTTGTACCCGGTACTCGTGTAAGAGGATAAGGGCAAGAAAATCCTACTAACAAATGAAACAGAGTTTCGAAAACAAATGAAACGGTTAATTGCCTCAAAAGTAAAATTGGTAGTCCAAGGATGTAGGCATACCTTGCCGAGTCTCTATAGGACATAAAGCAAGTTTTTCCTACTGTAATTTAATATGATACTTACAGAATTAGCGAACTTTTGTGCTCTGAAAAAGTAAGCTAATTCCCTACCGTTGTATGTATCATCATCTCTGACTGACGTGTACGGGTGCGAGGTGTCAACTGGTGACGAGAACTGCTGCTGAGGTCCCAATTCAGCAACTAAAGTTCGAGCTAGAGGAACTATGGCCCTCTTTGTCCTCCTACAGTCAGATTGCAGAAGATTGGGTGCACTTGAACCGGGGCAGACCACAGTACCAGGGTACCAATATGATGATCTGTCAAAAATGAGAAATATCCAAGGGACAAAGATGGTAAACACGAGTAATAACACGGAGGGAGAGATGACCAATTAAGAGTATGACTGCGGCCTACAGTCACCACGTAATCCAAAGTTGTCTCACCTTCACCATATGCTACTCTCATAATGCACAATACACCGCACCATATAAAAAATGAAATTGAATATGAAAAATAGTAAAAGCTACGTTAACAAAGTTAAATACGCTTACCATTAATTACCACTTGGCACCAGTACCTGAGTGAAGCATCCCGGACAGGCCCCCATATAATATGTGACGGTAACGCGTTGGTGTTCGGCTGTTCAAAAGCTAGGGGTATGGCCTCGTCACATATAGAAAAAAAAATAGAAAATCTGGAACTTCGTCTGTGGTAAGGTAAGGAGAAGACACACAAAACACAAGTAAATTTTAACAATGAAATTTTAATTACGTTAAAGAAAGCAAAACATGAATAAAATGGACATACAAATTTGTATAATAAAATCAATCAAAGTAATAAGAATAATCAAATGGCAAAATGAAAAGTTACGTTAAGACAAGTGACCAAATAACAAGAGTATGGCAAACAAAGTAAATAGGTGCAGGAATATTGGCTTCAAGCTATCACTTCTCTTAGTACACGTAAGCCTGGGGCTTAGTCTACCAACGAGACATGTTAACTTGTCGAAAGCACGGGATATTCTGAGGACTGAGGTCGTGGCGGCCCCAGACATCAAGTAGTATGGTGGGTGGAGTGCAGTTACAGCTGGACCCGCAGCCAATCAGCGAGGAGCAGGCGACAAGACAGGTAGTTTGGCGGTTCGAGGTGGAGCAGGTGTTCCTGACTGCATACGTTTTGCTCTCTGGCAAACCTTGGAGATGTTGTTGTCGTTGTTGGATATTTCTTCCATAGTAGTTGTATATAGATTTGTAGAGACGTATTTTGGAGGGAAGAGCAGGCTCAATCTCTTGAAGGAGATTATCGTCACAATATATATATATATATATATATATATATATATATATATATATATATATATATATATATATATATATATATATATATATATATATATATATATGACAATGTCAGACCACGGAGGAAAATGAAACAGGAATTTCCTTAAGTACTTTCGCATATTAAATACATCTTCAGAAGGAATGATTCAGATTCCATCTTCAGATTCCTTCTGAAGATGTATTTAATATACGAAAGTACTTAAGGAAATTCCTGTTTCATTTTCCTCCGTGGTCTGACATTGTCACATTCTTAATCACGTGTTTATTTTCGTGATATACACACACACACACACACACACACACATATATATATATATATATATATATATATATATATATATATATATATATATATATATATATATATATATATATATATATATATATATATATATGTTGTACCTAGTAGCCAGAACGTCGTACTCGGCCTACTATGCAAGGCCTGATTTTCCTAATAAGCCAACTTTTCGTGAATTAATATATTTTCTCTAATTATTTTCTTATGAAATGATAAAGCTACCCATCAGACTTGAAATAAAAATGAATTTTGGAGAATTGATTTTTCAATTTCCATCAACAGTGAAAAGAAACATAAGAAAGATCGAGAAAATTCGTGTTAGAATTATTTATCTTACTTTTTCGGTCATATTTAATAATATATGTCTACAGGAAAGACTGCTACCAAAATATACTAATATAAAAACACACGACCCAGCAGCAAGGAATCAAGCCTTCACGATAAAATATCACCAAGATCTGATTCGTAATCAGATATACAAGGCAGAAAATGAAATCAAAGACAACAAAACGCAACTACTTCATGCTACAAACGAATGGAGAAACAGCAACATCGACGAAAGTCTCCGTACTCGCATCGAGCAACACCTCGACATCCTCACAGACCGACATCACCTCAGCACTGAAAGAAGGATAATCAAGTAACTAACAACGTTATATGGAGTACCTATGGCGATTCCACGACCAAGAGACGGCTTCCTGAACCTTGCAGGAATCAACCTCACTGAGGACCAAGTCACTCTCCTAAATCTGGGTATAAACTGTCACGTTATGTCCAGACCAAGTGAGATGGCCCGGAAAGTGGAGTTGGAGATTCTGTTGGACGACATATTCGACCTCGACGCACAAAAGAAGGTCACCACCAAAGACACATTACAAGCAGAACTTATTGCGGAAGGAGGAAAGAATCGAGGCAACTACAGAAGCACCATACTGTCCCCCGAGCTCAAAGCGGTAGCTAAGAGCCTTCGTGAGAACAAGGAGATAGTTGTCAGGGGAGGTGATAAGTCGCCAATATACGTCATTCTCAAAAAAGACGAATATCTTGCGAAAATGAACATCATACTCTCTGACCAAACTAAATTCCAAAAGGTAACGAAGGACACTACAGCCGAATTGAAAGCAAAGGTCAACAAATTGATCGAAACTGTGAACGCCAAGAAATTCGGAATCCACATGCCAAAGATTATTGGGGAATATAAACCTGGATATGCGTATGGAAATGTCAAGACACACAAGCCTGGAAACCCACTTCGGCCAATCATTAGCCAGATACCCATACCCACGTTCAGACTGGCGAAACGACTCAACGGCTTGCTATATATATATATATATATATATATATATATATATATATATATATATAGGAGGCAGGAGGCATATATATAGCACGGCAGGAGCCGCAGCGACACACAGAGAAAAACAAAAGTCAGTCAAGTACAGGCAATTAGATCAAAGGTACAACTTCGTTCCAATAGGGTCTGAGACCCTAGGCCCATGGGGTGAGAGTGCAAGAAGGTTTCTTAAGGATCTTGGTTCCAAGCTCATTGACACCACAAGAGACCCTAGAGCAGCAAGTTTTCTCTTTCAGCGCCTCAGTGTCGCGATCCAGAGGGGAAATGCCCGCTGCATCCTCGGTTCCTGCCCGGCGTCGGAGGAGTTCGAGGAAATCTACAGCCTCTAGGAAGCGAACTTTTTCTTGTGTCCTCTTAATGTTCATTTTTTGTATAAAATCAGATATGTAACTGTATAACCTTGCATAATAAAGTGTACATCATAATAAAAAAAAAGGGGGTGGTAGGAGAAGTGAACACTCTTTCGTATTCAGAGATAAATGTCAAGTTTTTCCCTGAGTGCTCTGTGTTCCCTTCTCTGAGGCTGTGGGTCCCTATAATTGCACCAGTGGTGGTACCCCCCTATATATATATATATGTCGTACCTAGTAGCCAGAACGCACTTCTTAGCCTACTATGCAAGGCCCGATTTGGCTAATAAGCCAAGTTTTCCCTAGTTAATATATTTTCTCTAATTTTTTTCTTATGAAATGATAAAGCTACCCATTTCATTACATATGAGGTCAATTTTATTTTATTGGAGTTAAAATTAACGTAGATATATGACCGAACCTATCCATCCCTACCTAACCTAACCTAACCTATCTTTATAGGTTAGGTTAGGTTAGGTAGCCGAAAAAGTTAGGTTAGGTTAGGTTAGGTAGGTTAGGTAGTCGAAAAACAATTAATTCATGAAAACTTGGCTTATTAGGCAAATCGGGCCTTGCATAGTAGGCCGAGAAGTGCATTCTGGCTAATAGGTACGACATATATATATATATATATATATATATATATATATATATATATATATATATATATATATATATTTATATATATGTCGTACCTAGTAGCCAGAATGCACTTCTCGGCCTACTATGCAAGGCCCGATTTGCCTAATAAGCCAAGTTTTCCTGAATTAATATATTTTCTCTATTTGTTTTCTTATGAAGTGATAAAGCTACCCATTTCATTGTGTATGAGGTCAATTTTTTTTTATTGGAGTTAAAATTAACGTAGATATATGACCGAACCTAACCTAACCTAACCTAACCTATCTTTATAGGTTAGGTTAGGTTAGGTAGCCGAAAAAGTTAGGTTAGGTTAAGTTAGGTAGGTTAGGTAGTCGAAAAATAATTAATTCATGAAAACTTGGCTTATTAGGCAAATCGGGCCTTGCATAGTAGGCTGAGAAGTGCGTTCTGGCTACTAGGTACGACATATATATATATATATATATATATATATATATATATATATATATATATATATATATATATATATATATATATATATATTGTGACGATAATCTCTTTCAAGAGAGATTGAGCCTGCTCTTTCCTACCTAATGTTACGTTAAATCTACAAGTATAAGATGCTACATTCAAGATACATCCACCAGTAGCACAAAACGTTTTGATCAGGAGGAAAAACGTACCCAAGAACCTTCCTACTCCACACACCCTCCACGCCGGCTCGTCGTCAACCAGCCAACTACCCTTCCCAGCCTGCCTGCTCCTGATTGGTGACTCACCGACTGCACACCTGCACCGTGCACCTTAGTGCCCTCTACCTGAGTCGATGTCTGAGCCTGGACCAGCCATCAACTTCAGAATATTCTTTTTGCTCTAAGAGTTGACATCTCTCTCTGGCATACTAAGCTCTCTGGCTTTTGTATATTACGGGAGGTCTCAGCCATAGCCAATATTCTCAGCACCATTGTTGACTTCTTGATGTGTAGTGCCTCGCAGACGTCAAGCCGCCTGCTATCGCTGTATCTATCGATGATTTCTGTGTTGTTTGCTAAGATTTCTCTGGTGATGGTTTGGATGGTTGGTGATGGTTTAGTTCTCTGGTTATCACCAGAGAAATCTTAGCAAACACAGAAATCATCGATAGACACAGCGATAGCTGGCGGCTTGACGTCTGCGAGGCACTACACATCAAGAAGTCAACACCAGCAATCAACAGCCAATTAATGCACAACTATATTCTACCCACTTCAAGACTCCATTCCAATATAGAATCATCAAGAAATATGGACCAATAGGCTTTCTACAATTACTTCCATTCAATACCCATTGTTTCGTGTTCTGTCTTGTGTTTGAATTTAATACCCATTCAATACCCATTGTTGAAAGTTTGTTTTCACCTCATCCACCTCACCCAAATGTAGATATAAAATCGAAGATGTGTAAGCTCTATTCAGTTTCAGTTGTGTGTTTGTAAACTAAAGTCTTTGAAAATGAAATAAGTTTTACGAAACGCGCTCAAGTGTCGCGTCAGACTAGAAATAATAATGATTTTTGGAGAATTGATCTTTGAATTACCATCAAGAGTGAAAAGAAACGTAAGAAAGATCGAGAAAGTTCGTGTTAAAATTATTAATCTTACTTTTTCGGTCATATTTAATAATATATGTCTACAGGAAAGACTGCTACCAATATATATATATATATATATATATATATATATATATATATATATATATATATATATATATATATATATATATATATATATATATATATATATATATATATGTCGTACCTAGTAGCCAGAACGCACTTTTCAGCCTAATATGCAAGGCCCGATTTGCCTAATAAGCCAAGTTTTCCTGAATTAATATATTTTCTCAAATTTTTTTCTGATGAAATGATAAAGCTTCCCATTTCATTATGTATGAGGTCAATTTTTTTTTATTGGAGTTAAAATTAACATAGATATATGACCGAACCTAACCAACCCTACCTAACCTAAGCTAACCTATCTTTATAGGTTAGGTTAGGTTAGGTAGCCGAAAAAGTTAGGTTAGGTTAGGTTAGGTAGTCGAAAAACAATTAATTCATGAAAACTTGGCTTATTAGGCAAATCGGGCCTTGCATAGTAGGCTGAGAAGTGCGTTCTGGCTACTAGGTACGACATATATATATATATATATATATATATATATATATATATATATATATATATATATATATATATATATATATATATATAAATATAGGAAGGGAGTACCACCTCTAGCTGGAAGAAGGGGGACCCATAGCCTCGGAGGAAACCACGCATAACGCATTAGAGGGAATGTTTAGATCCCCTGATATATATATATATATATATATATATATATATATATATATATATATATATATATATATATATATATATATATATATATATATATATATATATATATATATATATATTTGATCGATGTTCCCTTCGGGAATTTTAATTTTAAGATGAATAGGAAAACCAGGGAAATACTGAACATCTAGTTTCAGATTCTTTACTTTGAAATGCATAACGTTTCGAATACTTCTCGTATTCATCATCAGATCTAAAAGAAAAAACAGAAATCACAACTCACAATAAAAAAACTAGTAAACAAAGAACTCATATTGAATATAATTGCCTATCAGAGAGCAGAGAGGAAAAAGATTAAAAAAGAAAGCACTTAAGGTTACTTAAAGTGATCAATACAAATAAAACTTATTAACTACCACATAGATATAAGCTAAATTAAAAGTTAATGATATTACAAGAGGAATTTTAAAACTAATAAAAACAAACCATACTACTAAATTCAAACGAAGTGATCAACTAGAGTGAAACTTGTTAGTTAACACATGGATACTAAACACTATTACAAATATTAATATAATGACTTCACATCTACAAACAATGTATGTAAAATGAAAGAAAAATAAACGACAATTATAAAGTATTAACCAAAATCTTTTAAAAAACTCAAATATAAAGCAAAACTAAATACCAAAAAATGTTTTATATATCCTAAATAAAAATATATAATAATGTACAATGTCAATACTTGAAATAAGTAAGAAAGGGCAAAGACATGGTAAACTAAACAAAAATTATAATACAATTAAAATGCCAGTATGACTTATAGATCAAATTACAGGGCCTACTGTGCCCTATACAGTGTACAATTGAACAGCTGAAAGGTTGCTGTTTAACAGAGGCCGCAGCTCCCTTATATATAAGGATTCCATTACTCTCAAATCTGACTGGCTATTCATACAAGTGTCCAGAATTTTAAAAACAGATTCCAGCAGAGAATGATTAAACTCATAACAATGGTTTCTAATCTCCGAAAATGCTGGTTTAGATAATAGTAATCCAGTCCTAAAAGATACTCCCCGGTGTTCAAGTATCCTAATCTTAAAGTTCCGAATGAAACTCCCGATATATCCAGCATTACAGCTGGAACAATTATACATATATACGACATTAGAGCACAGGGTGTAGGCACTTTTTCTTTAAATTTAAAATAAGAGCCTATGGTATTTGTGTTGACAAAAATAAATCTAAAGTCTATTGACTTTATGCTACTATTGACTTTATGCTACTATTGACTTTATGCTACTTCCCCTGGCCCACGCTGTGGCATTGATCTCATTAGTTCCTTTGACAGGTTTGTCAATTCTAACTCTAGTACTCTTTCGGACCTGTCTGCCTTTAGAGGGGCCCTTATCCCCGTTCTTGACAGCTTGTTTTCCAAAAATAACCACCTTCCTCGTCGCTTCCAGCTTTCCCTTGCCTCCCTGAAATCTAACAACTCTATTCTTATCCTTCCTTCCGACAAAAGCAATTCGGTGGTTGTCCTTGACCGTGAGGACTACCTCCGAAAAGCAGATGTCTTGCTCTCTGACTCTCGCACTTATGCTCCTCTGACTTCTAACCCTTTGGATCGCCTCAAAACTTCCTTTAACCGCAAACTAAGACAGCTCTCTAGTCTTTGCCCTCATTAAACGTTTCCGTGTCATCTGCCCTTCTCTTCCTTATTTCTATGGTCTTCCTAAGACTCATAAACCTGGTGTTCCTCTTCGTCCAATCATTTCTTCACGGGGCTCTGTCAGCTATCCTCTTGCCTCCTGGCTCGCTAAAACCCTGACACCTTACCTTTGCACTTTTTCCCCTGCCCACCTTCGTCACTCTCAGGACTTCATAGAAAGACTGCGCCTGCAGCCCTCTTGTAAGATGATTAGTCTTGATGTCGACTCTCTGTTCACTAATGTTCTGCTCGATGACGTTCTCTCTTTCCTCAGACAGAAGGCGTCAGAGGGCCTCCTTCCTCTCCCACTTCCCACTGACGTTTTCCTCGATCTCATTAGACTCTGTGTTGAATCTAACTCTTTCTCTTTCGACGGTAAATATTACACTCAAACTTTCGGTGTCGCTATGGGTTCCCCTCTCTCCCCTGTTCTTGCTAATTTCTACATGGAATACTTCGAAACTGTTCTTCTTCCTTCTCTTGATACTTGTCCCTCTCTCTGGCTTCGCTATGTTGATGACATTTTTGCTTTATGGCCTCATGACCTTAGTCTTTTCCAGCCTTTCCTCGCCTCTCTTAACAATCTGGCTCCTTCTATCCATTTCAAAGTTGAGTGGGAATCTAATTCCCTCCTTCCTTTTCTTGATGTTCATGTTCACAGCTCTGTGTCTGGGTTCTCTTTCTCTGTCTACCGTAAACCCATGCATAGTGGCATGTACATTCACTTCTTTTCCTACCATCCTCTTTCTGTTAAGAAAAGTGTCCTCGTCTCTCTCTTCCTCCGCGCTCTACGCATCAGCGACCCTCAGTTTCTTGTTTCTGAAATTGCCTTTATCTACAAATCATTCTCTCGCCTTGGTTATCCTTTGCATTTCATCAACTGTGCCCACTCTCAAGCTAAACGAAATTTCTTTCATCCTAAACCCGCTTCCAACACTAGTAGCACTGTACTAAGCCTTCCCTTCATATCTGAACTCAAAACTTTTACCAATACCTTTCGTCCTCTTGACATTAAACTCGCCTTTCGACAAACTAACACACTTCGTAGCAATCTAGTTCACACTGCTCCTAATGCTTCTAATGCTGCTGGTGTCTACTCTATTTCTTGTTCATCTTGTCCTCTCCAATACTTTGGCGAAACTGGCCGTACACTGAATGACAGACTTAAAGAACACAAGAGAAGTGTTAAGTCTGCAGACACTAACAATACTCTCTTCTGCCATGTGAGGGATTCTGATCATCCCATTGATTGGTCTTCCTCCAAAATAATCTTTCCTGCCTCTACTCTACACAGACGCCGTCTTGTAGAATCGGCTCTTATACACAATGTACCCAACATGAACTTGAGTCCTGGCTTTGTTCCTGTGGACTCTTCCCTTTCACAGTATATACTCAAATGCTCTAATCTTTCTAACAAACGTGACTTAACATAAGCTTACCCCTTCCATTTATCTTTCTTTCTCTTTCCTTTTCTTTCTCTCTTCTCCCTGTTTCTGTTCATTGTCTTCTCCTACGCTCCCTTGCTTTCCTCTTCTTATTCCTATTACTTTCTCCTTCGGTGGTTATAATAGGAGCTGCCTCGTATGGGCCAATAGGCCTTCTGAAGTTCTCATTATTACTACTATCCCCTACACCTTACTTTCCTCCTCAGCTCTCTCTTGCCTATTTATTGCCTGTCCCTACCTCCTCATCACAATCGACTTGAGAATGGTCCAGGACGGACCGAAACGTCGTCGTCCCTTCAACTTCTAGTGTGTGGTTTGGTCAACATACTTCAGCCACGTTATTGTGACTCATCGCCTGCAAATCTAAAGTCAACTTCAGGATAACAATGCTGCAACAGTTTCCTCAATCGACTCCTTACAGAAAAACTAATAGTGCCATAAAATGGCAATTTAATATCCCTTTCTACTGTAGTAATCCTACAGGATGGGTGAAACTTCTTATTTAAGAAATTTCTTATAAAGGAATAAACCATATGCAAAGGATAACCATTATTTGAAAAAAAATCACAAGAAAATTAATTTCTTGATCAAAGTTATTCCAATTTGAACATAAAACAAAGGCCCTATTCAGTAGAGTATTAATTGCATTTTTCTTAAAAATATCAGGAACAAAAGAATTCAAATTTAAACCTAAACCAGTCAAAGTTGGTTTTCTGAAAACATTAGTGTTGAACCCATTATTTTATTTATTTTTATCAATGTTATTCACTTTGACATCAAGAAACGACAATGAATTATTCACTTCACACTCTGCAGTGAAACGTATATTACTATGTTGTGCATTAAGAAACTCTCTAAATTTCTCAATAAGACATTGGTCCTTAAATAACAAAAAAGTGTCATCTACATATTTCCTGTACAAGACTGGTTTAAAGTCCAAAGGACATTTATCAAGCCAATTTTTTCCCTGAAAACTCAAAAAAGCATTAGCCAGTGCAGGACCTAAGGGAGAACCCGTTGCTACTCCATCAATTTGTTTATAATATTTATTATTAAACATAAAGAGAGAGTCTTTAACCGCTAATTCTAACAACCGTCTGAATATTTTACAACAAAACCAAGACACTAAATTAGTGTCAGCAAATAACTGATTTATACAAATATCAATGGTTTCCAAGATAGGAATATTAGTAAAGAGTGATTCAACATCGAAACTGGCCATTATAGTTGGGAACTCAAAATTTGAAGAGAAAAGTTCCCTTACAAAATCCTGAGAATTTCTCACAGTAAATTCATTATGCATTAATGGTTCTAATAATGGAACCAGAAACTTTGCCTGTTTGTAATTAAAAGTACCAATTGCTGATAAAATAGGACGAATCGATATACCTTTTTTAAGAACCTTAGGTAACCCATATAAGATGCCTGGCTTAGAGCCAGTTGCAAGCAATTTTGTATAATCAAAAAGAAAGTCTTTCAGACCTCTTAAAACTCTATTTAGTTTATCCTCACATTTCAAAATATACGAAAAGCGGTCTATATCAACCACATAAATTTAGAGGGGTCTTTTAACAATCTTTCAAGCTTAATCACATAATCTAACTTGTCCAACGCCACTACACCCCTACCTTTATCTGGTCTAGTAATACAAATACTTCTATCATTCTTTAAACCATTAATACAATCTAATTTCCTATTATCAAATGGAGGGAATGTAGATTTATATTTACCAAAGTCATTAAAGACTTCATGTGCTAAGGAAGAAACAGTACTGATGATATTTGTCCAACTATAATTTGTACCAGTCCTTAGGGTACAAGTTTTTAATGTATTATATAACCGCTCAAAACCTAAAAAATTATTAACAAATTTAGGTTTTTTACACGTCAACCCGAAGTCTAAGCCCAAAGAGAGAAGTTCTTTCTCGATGGGAGACAAAATTCTATTTGAAAAATTAAAAACCACCTTATCAGGGTCCACCGAATTAAATGTAGGTATACCCAAGTTCTGCATTTTCTTCCCGTGAATAAGTCTACATTTTTAAACCTTTATCATTATAATTCTCATATTTACATTTTAAGGATGTAAAATCAACCCAGGAAACCAAGGTCTTAAATTTCTCCAAGTTCCCAATCAATTCACTTTCAACTTATATACCCACTTCTGCTTTTCCGAAATTTCAAAATCCAACAATCTTAATAGCCAAGAATTATATTCAATTGTTAACGCAAATATGTCGAAATACACTTTAAACCTAAGGAATCTTGGGACCAAACGATGCACCTTGCAGGTTTGCAGAAATTCCAAATCCAAACTAGCCTTCTTAAATGCGAAATCCACTATTTATATTCTTCTGTATAAAGTAATAAAGTAACTACAGGTCTGTATAAAGTAACTACAGGCACCTTGCAGGTTTCTGCAAACCTGCAAGGTGCCTATATATATATTATATATAAATATATATATATATATATATATATATATATATATATATATATATATATATATATATATATATATATATATATATATATATATATATATATATATATATAT
Organism: Procambarus clarkii; assembly: GCF_040958095.1. Taxonomy (NCBI): domain Eukaryota; kingdom Metazoa; phylum Arthropoda; class Malacostraca; order Decapoda; family Cambaridae; genus Procambarus; species Procambarus clarkii. The sequence goes on from NC_091173.1 coordinate 39,649,053, forward strand.
AAATATATATATATATATATATATATATATATATATATATATATATATATAAATATATATATATAAATATATATATATATAAATATATATATATATAATACATATATATATAGGGGGGTACCACCACTAGTGCAATTATAGGGACCCACAGCCTCAGAGAAGGGAACACAGAGCACTCAGGGAAAAACTTGACATTTAACTCTGAATACGAAAGAGTGTTCACTTCTCCTACCACCCCCTTTTTTTTTTATTATGATGTACACTTTATTATGCAAGGTTATACAGTTACATATCTGATTTTATACAAAAAATGAACATTAAGAGGACACAAGAAAAAGTTCGCTTCCTAGAGGCTGTAGATTTCCTCGAACTCCTCCGACGCCGGGCAGGAACCGAGGATGCAGCGGGCATTTTCCCTCTGGATCGCGACACTGAGGCGCTGAAAGAGAAAACTTGCTGCTCTAGGGTCTCTTGTGGTGTCAATGAGCTTGGAACCAAGATCCTTAAGAAACCTTCTTGCACTCTCACCCCATGGGCCTAGGGTCTCAGACCCTATTGGAACGAAGTTGTACCTTTGATCTAATTGCCTGTACTTGACTGACTTTTGTTTTTCTCTGTGTGTCGCTGCGGCTCCTGCCGTGCCGGCAGAGAGGGTGATGTATGTCGTTGCCAGGGTGGATACGCAAGTATAGTCCCATGCTAACTGCCTGCCACCCTTCCACGGACGCAGTGTGATTCCATCTGGTCGGCCGGCAAAGCTAACAGAGTCACGGTTCAGTAGGTTGCGGGGCTCTCTCTCCGCTGGACACTGAGCAGAGGCAAGGCTTCTTTTAATGATGTCGTTGACTTCGTCGTGTCTAGTGTGCCAACCACCCGATTTTCCACAGTGAAGGCCATGCAATCCATATTCGTCAGCATCTGCCTCGCCGCAAATACACCTGTGAACAGTGTGGATAGGGGCAGCAAGGCGGAGAGCGACTGCAATACGGAGCTCCTGCGGATCAAGACGTGTGCCTGTCGCAGACATAGGGACTGCTAGAAGGAAGTCCCCTGCATGGGGAGCCTGCACAGCTGTGAGGCGTGCACGATTACTGGGGGTTGTTGCTGCCTCCAGCAAAGCTGTGGCTTCTTTGTCTACAATGGGGCTGTCCCAACTGGATTGTTTCTTGGCTTTCGGCATGGCTGGTCTGAGTGCTGGGTCTGTCATGGCACCCCATTTCGTGTCGCATTCCGTGTAGTGGGGGTCCTGTATCCCCGCTACATCACTCAGGGTGTCAGGTAGAATTTCCTTAACCAGGTCATCTGATGCTGAGGAGGAAGACAGGAAGGCTGGGACAGCAATTTGGGTGGCGGTGCGGACACCCAAGCCACCGAGCCTGACAGGAAGAGTGGCTTGTTTCCACTGGCATTCGTTGAGGGAGAGGTTAACAACTTTTTCCAGCATGGTCTTCAGTAGGAGGTCATACTCGTCAAGCTTTGGGTTGTTGTAAGATGGGGCGCACCTCAGAAAGTAGGTTAGCCTCGGAAGGGATAGGCATTTGGTGAGGAGATAAAAAGCATCGTGGGCATCGATGTCACCTATTCTGTCTTCCATCCTCCTAAGGTCTGCGATTTTCTTGTCGAGGATCTCCTCAATGGCGTTAGACCCGAGGGGAGCTCCAAGGAGGGTGCTGTTCTCGGCCCCAATGACATGGGCTCCAGGCAAGGCAGACCTTATTCTAGCTACGATGTCTGGGTTGGAGGAGACTACTTCACACTTGGAAGGGTTCAGGACGAGACCCAGGCTTACTTCTTGCTCCCTTATTTTCCTGATATCTGACAAGAGGTGGTCTACGGTGCCAGCTATAGTGCCATCATCCAAAAACCAGATGTTGAACTCGCTGGACAAGCTTTCGGTGATTTCTTTTAAGACTAAGCAGAAAAGAAGGGGAGCAGGAGGATCACCTTGCTGAACACCTTCACATGATCTGATTTCATGTTCACCAAAGAGCAGTTTTGACTCACCACTGTAGCAGGATAGTATGAACGGGTAGAGGGGCCGGAAATGGCGATGTACGGCACAAAGTACTGCATCTCTTCTTACCATGTTGAAGGCATTCTTAAAGTCCAGTTTGAGCAGGGCCTTTTCATCAGAAATGTTGGTGATGTATGCTCGTGCTGCATGGGCAGCCGCTTCACAGCCTTGGGGGGATTCCAAATCCTAGCTGGATTGGTTTCAGCAATTCAGCCGCTTGCTGGCTGACAACCCTCGTAGCAGCCTTGGCAATCAGGCGTCGGAGAGTGTTGCCAACAGCGATTGGCCTGATTCCTTCGTCCTTCTTTTTGAGAGCACAGAGGGAGGCACCAAAAAAGAGAGGCCTGATGACCTCAGGTATATCACCAGCCAGGCACGCGTTGACGAACCTTGTGAGTTCCATAAGAAGATCTTGTGCAGCATCACCAACCGCAGGATTTAACATCTGCTTGATATGTTGAGGTTTTAACCCTGTAAATCCGCCTGCTGACCCAGGTGGAAAAGAAAGGGCTGCTTTGTAGACCTCAGATTCACCAACGATTAATGGGTCTGAAATGGTGTCGGCTGATGGCGGAACGATGTTGTCGCCTTGAGGGGCTCTGGGTGGGTGCTTGCTTTGCAGGGCCCGTGCTGTGGCTGAGTTTCGAGGAGCAATTTTCTCGTCACTGGTGAGGACTCTAATAGCACTTGCGGTATTTCCCTCTTCAATTTTCTTGGTGATTTGTGCTCTGATTTTGTACATTTCCGGTATGTTGTTGTTACCATTTCTGCGGTGGGTGTGTTTTGCTCGCAGAGGCAGGCGAACTAGGTTGTCCCCCCTTGGGTATTCATTTATCGCCCTCAGGACCGAGGAAGCAAGTGATTTGTCCCTCCTTGGAGGGACGGTGAGGCATACATTGCCAAACAGAAGGACATTATGCCACGCTTGAATGTTTTCCGGTGCATCATTGACCCTTCTCAGAAGATTACAAAGTTTGGCTGCTGCATTTGGGCGGGCTGCTTTTGGGATGTGTGGTAATGTTCTAGCAGACGTCGCTATGATCGCTTGGGTGAGGTTCTCAGATGAGATTAGGTTAATGGGAGTCTCTTCCCTAACTGTTAATGGCAGCTGGCCATTGCTTCCCTTCGGAAGCTGGTGGGAACCGCTGCATCTTTCCTCGTTGAAGGTGTGAAAGCGGATAACACCACCGTTGGAGTTTATGGCGGTGTTTTTGTTGCATACTCGGCAAAAACCTCTTTTAGGAGCAGTTGTTGGCACCTCAAGGCTTGTGGAGTCCTGCCCGACCGCTGGGACTCCTTCCATTTCAACTCGGTTGGGAGAGTTAAACTGTGCATTATTCTATAGAGTGGAGCAAACACACTGGGTCATGGCCAAGCAACCGGGTGTGGAGCCAGCAACTGGGTGTGGAGCCAGCAACTGGGTGTAGAGCCAGCAACTGGGTGTGGAGCCAGCAACTGGGTGTGGAGCCAGCAACTGGGTGTGGAGCCAGCAACTGGGTGTAGAGCCAGCAACTGGGTGTGGAGCCAGCAACTGGGTGTGGAGCCAGCAACTGGGTGTGGAGCCGGCAACTGGGTGTGGAGCCGGCAACTGGGTGTGGAGCCAGCAACTGGGTGTGGAGCCAGCAACTGGGTGTGGAGCCAGCAACTGGGTGTGGAGCCAGCAACTGGGTGTGGAGCCAGCAACTGGGTGTGGAGCCAGCAACTGGGTGTGGAGCCAGCAACTGGGTGTGGAGCCAGCAACTGGGTGTGGAGCCAGCAACTGGGTGTGGAGCCAGCAACTGGGTGTGGAGCCAGCAACTGGGTGTGGAGCCAGCAACTGGGTGTGGAGCCAGCAACCGGGTGTGGAGCCAGCAACTGGGTGTGGAGCCAGCAACCGGGTGTGGAGCCAGCAACTGGGTGTGGAGCCAGCAACCGGGTGTGGAGCCAGCAACCGGGTGTGGAGCCAGCAACCGGGTGTGGAGCCAGGAACCGGGTGTGGAGCCAGGAACCGGGTGTGGAGCCAGCAACCGGGTAAGGCACTAATAAAGTTTGCAGCTTTACTGTTCCGTTCGGAATATTTTGTGGACAAAATTCCTGTCAATGTGGGACAGAAAATTGTACAAGAGATAACGTTATTACATTCGCATATCCTTCCAGTTTTGGTTTCCACTTGGCTGTTGTGGTTGGCTTTGTGTCTGGCCTAGAGCCTGTCAGATTATGAAGAGTTATTGATGCTGTGGCACGAGCCTGCTGACCAGCCGGCAGGTTTAATTGGGTCCTGGATATGGTGTGTGGAACTCCAAGGAAGGTATATACAGAGAGAGGTTACTTCAGTCCATCATGTCTAGGTCAACAGTCTACCTGTTGGTGGTGGGTCAGTATACCTGTAATGGTTTGGCGTCTTTCTCCTCATACTTCTCTTCACCCCCCCCCCATATGCCTGGCGTCTATAACAGTTTCTGAAGTTTCAGTTTCTGAGCCCAAGCGTTTCCGTCAGGCACGTATCCGAGCTGAGAACCAATGGACCATTTAAGAGTCGAGGCGGAAATTTTCAATATTTACCGAGAAAACTGCGAGAGATTTGCTTTGTAAAGGATCTTAAGTGGTTTAAACGTTTGTGAATATGGTGACCGACCTTGTGGGAAATGTTGCGTTAGAGTTTACCAGAAATGTGAGTAGTGAGTTTACCAGGCTGGACACACTCATGAGTATGTAGTGAGTTTACCAAGCTGGACACACTCATGAGTATGTAGTGAGTTTACCAAGCTGGACACACTCATGAGTGTGTAGTGAGTTTCCAGGCTGGACACACTCATGAGTATGTAGTGAGTTTACCAAGCTGGACAAGGTTACACACATAGTGAAATTAACATATATAATGTGCTAATATTCCCTATGTAATAAAGGGCAGGTAACTATCAGGAGGAAAGCGCCAAGCCGTTAAACTATATATCAGTAGGAAGGATAAGGATTAGGGATGGGACGGGGGGGGGGGGGTGTAGGTATAAATATTACTTCACTTTCCAACTGTTTTTTTTATCCATAAACAAATCCTGACATTCAGAATAATTTCCTCCGTAGCTTTGCTACTATTACCGTCTCTCTCGGTCTCGCTTCTTGCAGGTCAGCGTTCAATCCCCGACCGTCCACAAGTGGTTGGGCACCATTCCTTTCCCCCCGTCCCATCCTAAATCCTTATATCCTGATTCCTTCCAAGTGCTATATAGTCGTATTGGCTTGATAATCGTTTTTCCTTCATAATTTTCTTTCTTCTTTCATTGGCTTAAAAAGATATCACATATACAATGAGTGATATCTTGTCTATTACCCTTTATATATGTGATATCATTGTACGTAAGTGAAAGAGAAAGAGGAAGAGAGAGAGAATAGACGATAATAGCAAACTCTGAAGGTAGTTAACCTGACTATCAGAATTTCTTTTCAGGGATAAAGAAAACAGTTGGAAAGTGAACGAAAAGTTAAACCTGTACCGGAAATTATAGGGACCGAAGAACAAGTAACTGACGCTCAGCGAAGACCAGACTGCTTCCCAGCACGCAACATGAGAGAACACTGTCTGAAACATGAGAGAACACTGAAACCTGAGAGAACACTGTCTGAAACATGAGAGAACACTGTCTGAAACATGAGAGAACACTGAAACCTGAGAGAACACTGTCTGAAACATGACAACACTGAAACCTGAGAGAACACTGTCTGAAACATGACAACACTGAAACCTGAGAGAACACTGAAACCTGAGAGAACACTGAAACATAAAAGAACACTGAAACATGAGAGAACACTGTCTGAAACATGAGAGAACATTGTCTGAAACATGAGAGAACACTGAAACATGAGAACACTGAAACCTGAGAGAACACTGTCTGAAACCTGGTCATGTAGCGTAAAGGACCATCAGCAAGAAAGTACTGAAAATCACATACGAAAAACAAAATGACATTGATGAGAATGAGAGAGAACAGAGTATTTCTCATCAACCATAAATAAGTTGAGAAGGATTACAAGAGATTATAATGAGAAGGAGAGAAGTAACGTGAGAATAATAAAACAGAACTATCAAGAGATTAAGACTGATTGAGATTATATATATATATATATATATATATATATATATATATATATATATATATATATATATATATATATATATATATATATATATATATATATATATATATATATATATATGTGTGTGTGTATGTCGTACCTAGTAGCCAGAATGCACTTCTCTGCCTACTATGCAAGGCCCGATTTGCCTAATAAGCCAAGTTTTCATGAATTAATGTTTTTTCGACGACCTAACCTACCTAACCTAACCTAACCTAACTTTCTCGGCTACCTAACCTAAACTAACCTATAAAGATAGATTAGGTTAGGTTAGGTAGGGTTGGTTAGGTTCGGTCATATATCTACGTTAATTTTAACTCCAATAAAAAAAATTACCCTCATACATAATGAAATGGGTAGCTTTATCATTTCATAAGAAAAAAAATAGAGAAAATATATTAATTCAGGAAAACTTGGCTTATTAGGCAAATCGGGCCTTTCATAGTAGGCTGAGAAGTGCGTTCTGGCTACTAGGTACGACATATATATATATATCAACAGTTATCTCTTCACTTAAATATCTAAATTACTGATGAATTGCCTAAAGCAGTCATACATGTGCTAATTAGAGTCGGATCCCTTACCATTAATTGTGTCGAAGATAGAATGATCATTCGTGATGATATGTGAATGATATGATGATAAGGCATCATCATATTCGTGATGATATGATGATACCTTATACCCTTATAAGGTATAACCCGCCCACCATATACACAACGAAACTACAACGTGGCTACAACGTACCAACAATGTTTAACACCTAACAAGTTATAACAAGCAATATAACAAGTTGTAACAACTTTATTACAAGTTGTAACAAGCGGAAAATAGGGACAGTTTAGATCATCACAGTTCTTCTGTGATGATTACAATAATAATCCAGTGAGTAATATAATCCACGGAAGCTGTAATAAGGATTCGAACCCGACTCCTAGATTCGAAACCTAATCACAGCTATGGATTTTCCCCATTGCTAATGTCATTTCTCTTGTGACTCCAGTGACTGCCAAGTCTCCTGAAGCACCAACGATTCTAAGATAAACATCAACTTAGCATTTGGGATGATGGCACTATTAAACCCGCAGGTGAAGATTGAACTCATCATCTTCCGCCAAACACACACTGAAACTACGACGTTGGTACAACGTTCGAACAACTTTTAACACCTCCTAACCAGCTATAACAACCAATATAGCAAGTTGTAACAACGTTCGAATACGTTATAAACACGTTAAGCCAAGATGTAACAACTTTATTACAAGTTGTAACAAGCGGAAAATAGAGACATTTTCGGTTTGTGTTTCCAGGGCTGTCACTGAAGGAATGATTAATCTCAGTTAATGGACCCTTGGTTCGGTGCTTCTCCTAATGTGCCTTTGCTATTGGCTGCATAATGGTCGAACAATGGGGGGCCATCACATCCCACACAAAAGTTTTTTTCAGTAAGAGAGGTTATAAAGAGGCAATTAACTCTTTTGTGAAACCTTTTATCTTGCTCATAATAAAGAGAGAGGGAGAGAGAGAGAGAGAGAGAGAGAGAGAGAGAGAGAGAGAGAGAGAGAGAGAGAGAGAGAGAGAGAGAGAGAGAGAGAGAGAGAGAGAGAGAGAGAGAGAGAGAGAGAGAGAGAGAGAGAGAGAGAGAGAGAGAGAGAGAGAGAGAGAGAGAGAGAGAGAGAGAGAGAGAGAGAGAGAGAGAGAGAGTTTGAAATAAATGAGTTTCTAGGAGCAGGCTTCAGATGAGGTGAGGTAGGATAACAGCTCTTGCTTGCAATTTTACTAGTTACCTGGTCTTAAAATAAGAAAGAGGGAGAGAGAAAGTGGTAGGGAAAGTGAGAGACAATGAGAGGGAGTGAGAGAGAGAACGAGAGAGAGTGGATATCTCTGATATATCCATCCCTTGATCTCTTATCTCCCTTAAATCCTATCTCCTTCCTACGATGGCTGTCAGCTCCCCTTGGACGGGTGACACCTCCCCTTGGACGGGTGACACCTCCCCTTGGACGGGTGTCACCTCCACTTGGACGGGTGACACCTCCTCTTGGACGGGTGTCACCTCCACTTGGACGGGTGACACCTCCTCTTGGACGGGTGTCACCTCCACTTGGACGGGTGTCACCTCCACTTGGACGGGTGACACCTCCTCTTGGACGGGTGTCACCTCCACTTGGACGGGTGTCACCTCCCCTTGGACGGGTGACACCTCCCCTTGGACGGGTGTCACCTCCACTTGGACGGGTGACACCTCCCCTTGGACGGGTGACACCTCCCCTTAGACGGGTGACACCTCACCTTGGACGGGTGACACCTCCCCTTGGACGAGTGACAGCTCCCCTTGTCATACCCCATACCTGTCACGCCTTACACCTGTCACGCCTTACACCTGTCACACCCCACACCTGTCACACCACACACCTGTCACACCCCACACCTGTCACACCACACACCTGTCACACCATACATCTGTCAGCCGAGCCGTCAGCTATTTCGCGAGAGAAAGTGCCAGACACCTGAGACAGGTGTGTACCCACACGCTGAAAACACCGCCGGTCGGGAAGCCCGCCGGTCGGGAAGCCCGCCGGTCGGGAAGCCCGCCGGGAGGGGAACTCGCTGGGAGGGGAACTCGCTGGGAGGGGGACTCGCCGGGAGGGGGACTCGCTGGGAGGGGGACTCGCTGGGAGGGGGACTCGCTGGGAGGGGGACTCGCCGGGAGGGGGACTCGCTGGGAGAGGGACTCGCTGGGAGGGGGACACGCTGGGAGGGGGACTCGCTGGGAGGGGGACTCGCTGGGAGGGGGACTCGCCGGGAGGGGGACTCGCTGGGAGGGGGACTCGCTGGGAGGGGGACTCGCTGGGAGGGGGACTCGTCGGGAGGGGGACTCGCTGGGAGAGGGACTCGCTGGGAGGGGGACTCGCCGGGAGGGGGACTCGCCGGGAGGGGGACTCGCTGGGAGAGGGACTCGCTGGGAGGGGGACTCGCTGGGAGGGGGACTCGCTGGGAGGGGGACTCGCCGGGAGGGGGACTCGCTGGGAGGGGGTCTCGCTGGGAGAGGGACTCGCCGGGAGGGGGACTCGCTGGGAGGGGGACTCGCTGGGAGGGGGACTGGTCGGGGGGGGGACTCGCTGGGAGGGGGACTCGCTGGGAGGGGGTCTCGCTGGGAGAGGGACTCGCAGGGAGGGGGACTCGCTGGGAGGGGGACTCGCTGGGAGGGGGACTCGCCGGGAGGGGGACTCGCTGGGAGGGGGTCTCGCTGGGAGAGGGACTCGCCGGGAGGGGGACTCGCTGGGAGGGGGACTCGCTGGGAGGGGGACTCGCCGGGGGGGGGGACTCGCTGGGAGGGGGACTCGCTGGGAGGGGGTCTCGCTGGGAGAGGGACTCGCTGGGAGGGGGACTCGCCGGGGGGGGACTCGCTGGGAGGACGACTCGCTGGGAGGGGGACTCGCCGGGGGGGGGACTCGCTGGGAGGGGAACTCGCTGGGAGGGGGACTCGCTGGGAGGGGGTCTCGCTGGGAGAGGGACTCGCTGGGAGGGGACTACCAGGTCGTAGTCGTCTCCTCTGTGAAGGAACTCACCTCAGGTACTTCCTCGGTGATGGAGCTCACCTGGGGTACTTCCACGGTGATGGAGCTCACCTCGGGTACTTCCACGGTAATGGAGCTCACCTGGGGTACTTCCTCGGTATTGGAGCTCACCTGGGGTACTTCCTCGGTAATGGAGCTCACCTCCTGTACTTCCTCGGTGATGGAGCTCACCTGGGGTACTTCCTCGGTGATGGAGCTCACCTGGGGTACTTCCTCGGTAATGGAGCTCATCTCACGTTCTTCCTCGGTGATGGAGCTCACCTGGGGTACTTCCACGGTGATGGAGCTCACCTCACGTTCTTCCTCGGTGATGGAGCTCACCTGGGGTACTTCCACGGTGATGGAGCTCACCTCACGTTCTTCCTCGGTGATGGAGCTCACCTGGGGTACTTCCACGGTGATGGAGCTCACCTCACGTTCTTCCTCGGTGATGGAGCTCACCTCACGTTCTTCCTCGGTGATGGAGCTCACCTCACGTTCTTCCTCGGTGATGGAGCTCACCTGGGGTACTTCCTCGGTGATGGAGCTCACCTCACGTTCTTCCTCGGTGATGGAGCTCACCTCACGTTCTTCCTCGGTGATGGAGCTCACGTCTCGTTCTTCCTCGGTGATGGAGCTCACCTGGGGTACTTCCACGGTGATGGAGCTCACCTCACGTTCTTCCTCGGTGATGGAGCTCACCTGGGGTACTTCCTCTGTGATGGAGCTCACCTCGGGTTCTTCCTCGGTGATCGAGCTCACCTCGGGTTCTTCCTCGGTGATGGAGCCCACCTTGGGTACTTCCTCGGTGATGAAGCCCACCTCGGGTACTTCCTCGGTGATGGAGCCCACCTCGGGTACTTCCTCGGTGATGGAGCCCACCTCGGGTACTTCCTCGGTGATGGAGCCCACCTCGGGTACTTCCTCGGTGATGGAGCCCACCTCGGGTACTTCCTCGGTGATGGAGCCCACCTCGGGTTCTTCCTCGGTGATGGAGCCCACCTCGGGTTCTTCCTCGGTGATGGATCCCACCTCGGGTTCTTCCTCGGTGATGGAGCCCACCTCGGCTACTTCCTCGGTGATGGAGCCCACCTCGGGTTCTTCCTCGGTGATGGAGCCCACCTCGGGTTCTTCCTCGGTGATGGAGCCCACCTCGGGTTCTTCCTCGGCGATGGAGCCCACCTCGGGTTCTTCCTCGGTGATGGAGCCCACCTCGGCTACTTCCTCGGTGATGGAGCCCACCTCGGGTACTTCCTCGGTGATGGAGCCCACCTCGGGTACTTCCTCGGTGATGGAGCCCACCTCGGGTTCTTCCTCGGTGATGGAGCTCACCTCGGGTACTTCCTCGGTGATGGAGCCCACCTCGGGTACTTCCTCGGTGATGGAGCCCACCTCGGGTTCTTCCTCGGTGATGGAGCTCACCTTGGGTACTTCCTCGGTGATAGAGCCCACCTCGGGTTCTTCCTCGGTGATGGACCTCACCTCGGGTACGTCCTCGGTGATGGAGCTCACCTCGGGTACTTCCTCGGTGATGGAGCTCACCTCGGGTACTTCCTTGGTGATGGAGCCCACCTCGGGTACTTCCTCGGTGATGGAGCCCACCTCGGGTACTTCCTTGGTGATGGAGCCCACCTCGGGTACTTCCTCGATGATGGAGCCCACCTCGGGTACTTCCTCGGTGATGGAGCCCACCTCGGGTACTTCCTCGGTGATGGAGCTCACCTCGGGTACTTTCTCGGTGATGGAGCCCACCTCGGGTTCTTCCTCGGTGATGGAGTCCACCTCGGGTACTTCCTCGGTGATGGAGCCCACCTCTGGTACTTCCTCGGTGATGGAGCCCACCTCGGGTACTTCCTCGGTGATGGAGCCCACCTCGGGTTCTTCCTCGGTGATGGAGCCCACCTCGGGTTCTTCCTCGCCGATGGAGCTCACCTCGGGTACTTCCTCGGTGATGGAGCCCACCTCGGGTTCTTCCTCGGTAATGGAGCCCACCTCGGGTACTTCCTCGGTGATGGAGCCCACCTCGGGTTCTTCCTCGGTGATGGAGCCCACCTCGGGTACTTCTTCGTTGATGGAGCCCACCTCGGCTACTTCCTCGGTAATGGAGCCCACCTCGGGTACTTCCTCGGTGATGCAGGTCACCCCGGGTACTTCCTCGGTGACGAAGCTCACCTCAGGTACTTCCTCGGTGATGAAGCTCACCTCAGGTACTTCCTCAGCGATGCAGGTCACCCCGGGTACTTCCTCGGTGATGAAGCTCACCTCAGGTACTTCCTCGGTGATGCAGGTCACCTGGGGTACTTCCACGGTGATGAAGTTCACCTGGGGTACTTCCACGGTGATGGAGCTCACCTCACGTTCTTCCTCGGTGATGGAGCTCACCTGGGGTACTTCCACAGTGATGGAGCTCACCTCACGTTCTTCCTCGGTGATGGAGCTCACCTGGGGTACTTCCACAGTGATGGAGCTCACCTCACGTTCTTCCTCGGTGATGGAGCTCACCTGGGGTACTTCCACGGTGATGGAGCTCACCTCACGTTCTTCCTCGGTGATGGAGCTCACCTCACGTTCTTCCTCGGTGATGGAGCTCACCTCACGTTCTTCCTCGGTGATGGAGCTCACCTCACGTTCTTCCTCTGTGATTGAGCTCACCTGGGGTACTTCCTCGGTGATGGAGCTCACCTCACGTTCTTCCTCGGTGATGGAGCTCACCTCACGTTCTTCCTCGGTGATGGAGCTCACCTCACGTTCTACCTCGGTGATGGAGCTCACCTGGGGTACTTCCTCGGTGATGGAGCTCACCTGGGGTACTTCCTCGGTAATGGAGCTCATCTCACGTTCTTCCTCGGTGATGGAGCTCACCTGGGGTACTTCCACGGTGATGGAGCTCACCTCACGTTCTTCCTCGGTGATGGAGCTCACCTGGGGTACTTCCACGGTGATGGAGCTCACCTCACGTTCTTCCTCGGTGATGGAGCTCACCTGGGGTACTTCCACGGTGATGGAGCTCACCTCACGTTCTTCCTCGGTGATGGAGCTCACCTCACGTTCTTCCTCGGTGATGGAGCTCACCTCACGTTCTTCCTCGGTGATGGAGCTCACCTGGGGTACTTCCTCGGTGATGGAGCTCACCTCACGTTCTTCCTCGGTGATGGAGCTCACCTCACGTTCTTCCTCGGTGATGGAGCTCACGTCTCGTTCTTCCTCGGTGATGGAGCTCACCTGGGGTACTTCCACGGTGATGGAGCTCACCTCACGTTCTTCCTCGGTGATGGAGCTCACCTGGGGTACTTCCTCTGTGATGGAGCTCACCTCGGGTTCTTCCTCGGTGATCGAGCTCACCTCGGGTTCTTCCTCGGTGATGGAGCCCACCTTGGGTACTTCCTCGGTGATGAAGCCCACCTCGGGTACTTCCTCGGTGATGGAGCCCACCTCGGGTACTTCCTCGGTGATGGAGCCCACCTCGGGTACTTCCTCGGTGATGGAGCCCACCTCGGGTACTTCCTCGGTGATGGAGCCCACCTCGGGTACTTCCTCGGTGATGGAGCCCACCTCGGGTTCTTCCTCAATGATGGAGCCCACCTCGGGTTCTTCCTCGGTGATGGATCCCACCTCGGGTTCTTCCTCGGTGATGGAGCCCACCTCGGCTACTTCCTCGGTGATGGAGCCCACCTCGGGTTCTTCCTCGGTGATGGAGCCCACCTCGGGTTCTTCCTCGGTGATGGAGCCCACCTCGGGTTCTTCCTCGGCGATGGAGCCCACCTCGGGTTCTTCCTCGGTGATGGAGCCCACCTCGGCTACTTCCTCGGTGATGGAGCCCACCTCGGGTACTTCCTCGGTGATGGAGCCCACCTCGGGTACTTCCTCGGTGATGGAGCCCACCTCGGGTTCTTCCTCGGTGATGGAGCCCACCTCGGGTACTTCCTCGGTGATGGAGCCCACCTCGGGTACTTCCTCGGTGATGGAGCCCACCTCGGGTTCTTCCTCGGTGATGGAGCTCACCTTGGGTACTTCCTCGGTGATAGAGCCCACCTCGGGTTCTTCCTCGGTGATGGACCTCACCTCGGGTACGTCCTCGGTGATGGAGCTCACCTCGGGTACTTCCTCGGTGATGGAGCTCACCTCGGGTACTTCCTTGGTGATGGAGCCCACCTCGGGTACTTCCTCGGTGATGGAGCCCACCTCGGGTACTTCCTTGGTGATGGAGCCCACCTCGGGTACTTCCTCGATGATGGAGCCCACCTCGGGTACTTCCTCGGTGATGGAGCCCACCTCGGGTACTTCCTCGGTGATGGAGCTCACCTCGGGTACTTTCTCGGTGATGGAGCCCACCTCGGGTTCTTCCTCGGTGATGGAGTCCACCTCGGGTACTTCCTCGGTGATGGAGCCCACCTCTGGTACTTCCTCGGTGATGGAGCCCACCTCGGGTACTTCCTCGGTGATGGAGCCCACCTCGGGTTCTTCCTCGGTGATGGAGCCCACCTCGGGTTCTTCCTCGCCGATGGAGCTCACCTCGGGTACTTCCTCGGTGATGGAGCCCACCTCGGGTTCTTCCTCGGTAATGGAGCCCACCTCGGGTACTTCCTCGGTGATGGAGCCCACCTCGGGTTCTTCCTCGGTGATGGAGCCCACCTCGGGTACTTCTTCGTTGATGGAGCCCACCTCGGCTACTTCCTCGGTAATGGAGCCCACCTCGGGTACTTCCTCGGTGATGCAGGTCACCCCGGGTACTTCCTCGGTGACGAAGCTCACCTCAGGTACTTCCTCGGTGATGAAGCTCACCTCAGGTACTTCCTCAGCGATGCAGGTCACCCCGGGTACTTCCTCGGTGATGAAGCTCACCTCAGGTACTTCCTCGGTGATGCAGGTCACCTGGGGTACTTCCACGGTGATGAAGTTCACCTGGGGTACTTCCACGGTGATGGAGCTCACCTCACGTTCTTCCTCGGTGATGGAGCTCACCTGGGGTACTTCCACAGTGATGGAGCTCACCTCACGTTCTTCCTCGGTGATGGAGCTCACCTGGGGTACTTCCACAGTGATGGAGCTCACCTCACGTTCTTCCTCGGTGATGGAGCTCACCTGGGGTACTTCCACGGTGATGGAGCTCACCTCACGTTCTTCCTCGGTGATGGAGCTCACCTCACGTTCTTCCTCGGTGATGGAGCTCACCTCACGTTCTTCCTCGGTGATGGAGCTCACCTCACGTTCTTCCTCTGTGATTGAGCTCACCTGGGGTACTTCCTCGGTGATGGAGCTCACCTCACGTTCTTCCTCGGTGATGGAGCTCACCTCACGTTCTTCCTCGGTGATGGAGCTCACCTCACGTTCTACCTCGGTGATGGAGCTCACCTCACGTTCTTCCTCGGTGATGGAGCTCACCTGGGGTACTTCCTCGGTGATGGAGCCCACCTCGGGTTCTTCCTCGGTGATGGAGCCCACCTCGGGTTCTTCCTCGCCGATGGAGCTCACCTCGGGTACTTCCTCGGTGATGGAGCCCACCTCGGGTTCTTCCTCGGTAATGGAGCCCACCTCGGGTACTTCCTCGGTGATGGAGCCCACCTCGGGTTCTTCCTCGGTGATGGAGCCCACCTCGGGTACTTCTTCGTTGATGGAGCCCACCTCGGCTACTTCCTCGGTAATGGAGCCCACCTCGGGTACTTCCTCGGTGATGCAGGTCACCCCGGGTACTTCCTCGGTGACGAAGCTCACCTCAGGTACTTCCTCGGTGATGAAGCTCACCTCAGGTACTTCCTCAGCGATGCAGGTCACCCCGGGTACTTCCTCGGTGATGAAGCTCACCTCAGGTACTTCCTCGGTGATGCAGGTCACCTGGGGTACTTCCACGGTGATGAAGTTCACCTGGGGTACTTCCACGGTGATGGAGCTCACCTCACGTTCTTCCTCGGTGATGGAGCTCACCTGGGGTACTTCCACAGTGATGGAGCTCACCTCACGTTCTTCCTCGGTGATGGAGCTCACCTGGGGTACTTCCACAGTGATGGAGCTCACCTCACGTTCTTCCTCGGTGATGGAGCTCACCTGGGGTACTTCCACGGTGATGGAGCTCACCTCACGTTCTTCCTCGGTGATGGAGCTCACCTCACGTTCTTCCTCGGTGATGGAGCTCACCTCACGTTCTTCCTCGGTGATGGAGCTCACCTCACGTTCTTCCTCTGTGATTGAGCTCACCTGGGGTACTTCCTCGGTGATGGAGCTCACCTCACGTTCTTCCTCGGTGATGGAGCTCACCTCACGTTCTTCCTCGGTGATGGAGCTCACCTCACGTTCTACCTCGGTGATGGAGCTCACCTCACGTTCTTCCTCGGTGATGGAGCTCACCTGGGGTACTTCCTCGGTGATGGAGCCCACCTCGGGTTCTTCCTGGGTGATGGAGCCCACCTCGGGTACTTCCTCGGTGATGGAGCCCACCTCGGGTTCTTCCTCGGTGATGGAGCCCACCTCGGGTTCTTCCTGGGTGATGGAGCCCACCTCGGGTACTTCCTCGGTGATGGAGCCCACCTCGGCTACTTCCTCTGTGATGGAGCCCACCTCGGGTTCTTCCTCGTTGATGGAGCCCACCTCGGGTTCTTCCTCGGTGATGGAGCCCACCTCGGCTAGTTCCTCGGTGATGGAGCCCACCTCGGGTACTTCCTCGGCGATGGAGCCCACCTCGGGTACTTCCTCGGTGATGGAGCCCACCTCGGGTACTTCCTCGGTGATGGAGCCCACCTCGGGTTCTTCCTCGGTGATTTAGCCCACCTCGGGTTCTTCCTCGGTGATGGAGCCCACCTCGGGTTCCTCCTCGGTGATGGAGCCCACCTCGGGTACTTCCTCGGTGATGGAGCCCACCTCGGGCACTTCCTCGGTGATGGAGCTCACCTCGGGTACTTCTTCGGTGATGGAGCCCACCTCGGGTTCTTCCTCGGTGATGGAGCCCACCTCGGGTACTTCCTCGGTGATGGAGCCCACCTCGGGTACTTCCTCGGTGATGGAGCCCACCTCGGGTACTTCCTCGGTGATGGAGCCCACCTCGGGTACTTCCTCGGTGATGGAGCCCACCTCGGGTACTTCCTCAGCGATGCAGGTCACCCCGGGTACTTCCTCGGTGATGAAGCTCACCTCAGGTACTTCCTCGGTGATGCAGGTCACCTGGGGTACTTCCACGGTGATGAAGTTCACCTGGGGTACTTCCACGGTGATGGAGCTCACCTGGGGTACTTCCACGGTGATGGAGCTCACCTCACGTTCTTCCTCGGTGATGGAGCTCACCTGGGGTACTTCCACAGTGATGGAGCTCACCTCACGTTCTTCCTCGGTGATGGAGCTCACCTGGGGTACTTCCACAGTGATGGAGCTCACCTCACGTTCTCCTCGGTGATGGAGCTCACCTGGGGTACTTCCACGGTGATGGAGCTCACCTCACGTTCTTCCTCGGTGATGGAGCTCACCTAACGTTCTTCCTCGGTGATGGAGCTCACCTCACGTTCTTCCTCGGTGATGGAGCTCACCTCACGTTCTTCTTCGGTGATGGAGCTCACCTCACGTTCTTCCTCGGTGATTGAGCTCACCAGGGGTACTTCCTCGGTGATGGAGCTCACCTCACGTTCTTCCTCGGTGATGGAGCTCACCTCACGTTCTTCCTCGGTGATGGAGCTCACCTCACGTTCTACCTCGGTGATGGAGCTCACCTCACGTTCTACCACGGTGATGGAGCTCACCTCACGTTCTTCCTCGGTGATGGAGCTCACCTCACGTTCTTCCTCGGTGATGGAGCTCACCTCACGTTCTTCCTCGGTGATGGAGCTCACCTCACGTTCTACCACGGTGATGGAGCTCACCTGGGGTATTACCACGGTGATGGAGCTCACCTCACGTTCTACCTCGGTGATGGAGCTCACCTCACGTTCTTCCTCGGTGATGGAGCTCACCTGGGGTACTTCCTCGGTGATGGAGCCCACCTCGGGTTCTTCCTGGGTGATGGAGCAAACCTCGGGTACTTCCTCGGTGATGGAGCCCACCTCGGGTACTTCCTCTGTGATGGAGCCCACCTCGGGTTCTTCCTCGGTGATGGAGCCCACCTCGGGTTCTTCCTGGGTGATGGAGCCCACCTCGGGTACTTCCTCGGTGATGGAGCCCACCTCGGCTACTTCCTCTGTGATGGAGCCCACCTCGGGTTCTTCCTCGTTGATGGAGCCCACCTCGGGTTCTTCCTCGGTGATGGAGCCCACCTCGGCTAGTTCCTCGGTGATGGAGCCCACCTCGGGTACTTCCTCGGCGATGGAGCCCACCTCGGGTACTTCCTCGGTGATGGAGCCCACCTCGGGTACTTCCTCGGTGATGGAGCCCACCTCGGGTTCTTCCTCGGTGATTTAGCCCACCTCGGGTTCTTCCTTGGTGATGGAGCCCACCTCGGGTTCCTCCTCGGTGATGGAGCCCACCTCGGGTACTTCCTCGGTGATGGAGCCCACCTCGGGTACTTCCTCGGTGATGGAGCTCACCTCGGGTACTTCTTCGGTGATGGAGCCCACCTCGGGTTCTTCCTCGGTGATGGAGCCCACCTCGGGTACTTCCTCGGTGATGGAGCCCACCTCGGGTACTTCCTCGGTGATGGAGCCCACCTCGGGTACTTCCTCGGTGATAGAGCCCACCTCGGGTACTTCCTCGGTGATGGAGCCCTCCTCGGGTTCTTCCTCGGTGATGGATCTCACCTCGGGTACTTCCTCGGTGATGGAGCCCACCTCGGGTACTTCCTCGGTGATGGAGCCCACCTCGGGTTCTTCCTCGGTGATGGAGCCCACCTCGGGTTCTTCCTCGGTGATGGAGCCCACCTCGGGTTCCTTCTCGGTGATGGAGCCCACCTCGGGTACTTCCTCGGTGATGGAGCCCACCTCGGGTACTTTCTCGGTGATGGAGCTCACCTCGGGTACTTGTTCGGTGATGGAGCCCACCTTGGGTTCTTCCTCGGTGATGGAGCCCACCTCGGGTACTTCCTCGGTGATGGAGCCCACCTCGGGTTCTTCCTCGGTGATGGAGCTCACCTCGGGTTCTTCCTCGGTGATGGAGCCCACCTCGGGTACTTCCTCGGTGATGGAGCCCACCTCGGGTACTTCCTCGGTGATGGAGCCCACCTCGGGTACTTCCTCGGATCTGTATCATGATTATATGATACAATCATGACGTCTACATGATAGAATACAATGTATCATGTCTGTATCATGCATCATGACGTCTGATCATGATACAATACAATGATTGTATCATGATGACATGATACAATCTAACTGAACACGGCGGCTACTGCTACACGTGATGACACGATCGGCTTTAGTTTAATCCAAGTCTTTGAGTTTCTATTCATCTGTAAAGCTGTTATGTTGATGAACGAAGAACACCAACAAGCGTACTTCATACGGTGATGAAACCGCCAGTTCGGGATCGTTGAGACACTCAGTGATTTACTCGATGATTTACACGGTGATTTACACGGTGTTCATATTTTACATAATTTTGGTTTTGTTGCTTGTTGGAAGGTCTTCGTGGCATTCTGGTGCTTCACGTGTAGACGGAGGCGCGAACACAGCTCCACTCATCACCAGCTCTGACCTGAAACACTTAACTATTATTAACAATGCTGTAGAGAGCATTTAGGCACTGTGGTTTGTTATGAATCACGGACAAGACCCCGCACTTTAGTGTTATGAGAGGGAGACACCTTTAGCACCACTGAAACACACAGCCTGGGCCAAATATCAATTAATGTTCTAGGGGAGTGAAAGGCTAGCAAAATATATTCCAGTATACTAGTGTCACGGAATCACCCATTCTCTAAAGCCTTCAAGGGGTAACTGTTGTATGTTAACTTGTGTGTCGGATTTCCGACAATTGGAAATCAGGATTATTTCTTATTTCACGCCAATGGGTGGCATGGGGCTCGAACCTGACCCTCTGTGACCATCCCCGGACACAAACCAGTCACCCAGCAAAGTTTCTTGATCGCTGGGCCTCCCATATCTCCTCTCCATAGTTATATTTTGATACAAAAAAAAATGAAACAAAACTTTGAAACTCGGTGATGGAACTCGCCTCGGGTACTTCCACGGTGATGGAGCTCACCTTACGTTCTTCCTAGGTGATGGAGCTCACCTGAGGTACTTCCACGGTGATGGAGCTCACCTAACGTTCTTCCTCAGTGATGGAGCTCACCTCACGTTCTTCCTCGGTGATAGAGCTCACCTGGGGTACTTCCACGGTGATGGAGCTCACCTCACGTTCTTCCTCGGTGATGGAGCTCACCTGGGGTACTTCCACTGTGATGGAGCTCACCTCACGTTCTTCCTCGGTGATGGAGCTCACCTCACGTTCTTCCTCGGTGATAGAGCTCATCACCGGACGCCAGTGACCAGACCGGACGCCACTGGTGGTCGGTCTGGTCACGGACTTCAGATCAAATACGTCCCGACCGGTGAGCGACCCGACCGGTGAGCGACCCGACCGGCGAGCGACCCGACCGGCGAGCGACCCGTCCGGCGAGACCCCCTCCCTGCGAGTTCCCCTCCCGGCGAGTCCCCCTCCCAGCGAGTTCCCCTCCCGGCGAGTTCCCCTCCCAGCGAGTTCCCCTCCCGGCGAGTTCCCCTCCCAGCGAGTTCCCCTCCCGGCGAGTTCCCCTCCCAGCGAGTTCCCCTCCCAGCGAGTTCCCCTCCCGGCGAGTTCCCCTCCCAGCGAGTCCCCCTCGCCGGTCGGGACGCCCGCCGGCCGGGACGCCCGCCGGTCGGGAAACCCGCCGGTCGGGACGCCCGCCGGTCGGGAAGCCCGCCGGCCGGGACGCCCGCCGGTCGGGACGCCCGCCGGTCGGGACGCCCGCCGGTCGGGAAGCCCGCCGGTCGGGACGCCCGCCGGTCGGGACGCCCGCCGGCCGGGACGCCCGCCGGTCGGGAAGCCCGCCGGTCGGGAAGCCCGCCAGTCGGGTCGCCCGCCGGTCGGGAAGCCCGCCGGGAGGGGGACTCGCTGGGAGGGGGACTCGCTGGGAGGGGGACTCGCTGGGAGGGGGACTCGCCGGGAGGGGAACTCGCTGGGAGGGGGACTCGCCGGGAGGGAGACTCGCCGGGAGGGGGACTCGCTGGGAGGGGGACTCGCTGGGAGGGGGACTCGCCGGGAGGGGGACTCGCCGGGAGGGGGACTCGCTGGGAGGGGGACTCGCTGGGAGGGGGACTCGCCGGCAGGGGGACTCGCCGGGAGGGGTACTACAAGGTCGTAGTCGTCTCCTCGGTGATGGAGCTCAACTGGGGTACTTCCACGGTGATGGAGCTCACCTCACGTTCTTCCTCGGTGATGGAGCTCACCTGGGGTACTTCCACGGTGATGGAGCTCACCTCACGTTCTTCCTCGGTGATGGAGCTCACCTGGGGTACTTCCACGGTGATGGAGCTCACCTCACGTTCTTCCTCGGTGATGGAGCTCACCTGGGGTACTTCCACGGTGATGGAGCTCACCTCACGTTCTTCCTCGGTGATGGAGCTCACCTGGGGTACTTCCACGGTGATGGAGCTCACCTCACGTTCTTCCTCGGTGATGGAGCTCACCTGGCGTACTTCCACGGTGATGGAGCTCACCTGGGGTATTACCACGGTGATGGAGATCACCTCACGTTCTACCTCGGTGATGGAGCTCACCTCACGTTCTTCCTCGGTGATGGAGCTCACCTGGGGTACTTCCTCGGTGATGGAGCCCACCTCGGGTTCTTCCTCGGTGATGGAGCTCACCTCACGTTCTTCCTCGGTGATGGAGCTCACCTGGGGTACTTCCACGGTGATGGAGCTCACCTCACGTTCTTCCTCGGTGATGGAGCTCACCTGGGGTACTTCCTCGGTGATGGAGCCCACCTCGGCTTCTTCCTCGGTGATGGAGCTCACCTCGGGTTCTTCCTCGGTGATGGAGCCCACCTCGGGTACTTCCTCGGTGATGGAGCCCACCTCGGGTTCTTCCTCGGTGATGGAGCTCACCTCGGGTTCTTCCTCGGTGATGGAGCCCACCTCGGGTACTTCCTCGGTGATGGAGCCCACCTAGGGTACTTCCTCGGTGATGGAGCCCACCTCGGGTTCTTCCTCGGTGATGGAGCCCACCTCGGGTTCTTCCTCGGTGATGGAGCCCACCTCGGGTACTTCCTCGGTGATGGAGCCCACCTTGGGTACTTCCTCGGTGATGGAGCTCACTTCGGGTACTTCTTCGGTGATGGAGCCCACCTCGGGTTCTTCCTCGGTGATGGAGCCCACCTCGGGTACTTCCTCGGTGATGGAGCCCACCTCGGGTTCTTCCTCGGTGATGGAGCTCACCTCGGGTACTTCCTCGGTGATGGAGCTCACCTCGGGTTCTTCCTCGGTGATGGAGCTCACCTCGGGTACTTCCTCGGTGATGGAGCCCACCTCGGGTACTTCCTCGGTGTTGGAGCTCACCTCGGGTACTTCCTCGGTGATGGAGCCCACCTCGGGTACTTCCTCGGTGTTGGAGCTCACCTCGGGTTCTTCCTCGGTGATGGAGCCCACCTCGGGTTCCTCCTCGGTGATGGAGCCCACCTCGGGTACTTCCTCGGTGATGGAGCCCACCTCGGGTACTTCCTCGGTGATGGAGCTCACCTCGCGTACTTTCTCGGTGATGGAGCCCACCTCGGGTTCCTCCTCGGTGATGGAGCCCACCTCGGGTTCTTCCTCGGTGATGGAGCCCACCTCGGGTACTTCCTCGGTGATGGAGCTCACCTCGGGTATTTCCTCGGTGATGGAGCTCACCTCGGGTACTTCTTCGGTGATGGAGCCCACCTCAGGTTCTTCCTCGGTGATGGAGCCCACCTCGGGTACTTCCTCGGTGATGGAGCCCACCTCGGGTACTTCCTCGGTGATGGAGCCCACCTCGGGTACTTCCTCGGTGATGAAGCCCACCTCGGGTTCTTCCTCGGTGATGAAGCCCACCTCGGGTTCTTCCTCGGTGATGGATCTCACCTCGGGTTCTTCCTCGGTGATGGAGCCTACATCGGGTTCTTCCTCGGTGATGGAGCCCACCTCGGGTTCTTCCTCGGTGATGGAGCCCACCTCGGCTACTTCCTCGGTGATGGAGCCCACCTCGGGTATTTCCTCGGTGATGGAGCTCACCTCGGGTACTTCCTCGGTGATGGAGCCCACCTCGGGTTCTTCCTCTGTGATGGAGCCCACCTCGGGTACTTCCTCGGTGATGGAGCCCACCTCGGCTACTTCCTCGGTGATGGAGCCCACCTCATGTACTTCCTCGGTGATGGAGCTCACCTCGGGTACTTCCTCTGTGATGGAGCCCACCTCGGGTACTTCCTCGGTGATGGAGCCCACCTCGGGTTCTTCCTCGGTGATGGAGCCCACCTCGGGTACTTCCTCTGTGATGGAGCCCACCTCGGGTTCTTCCTCGGTGATGGAGCCCACCTCGGGTACTTCCTCGGTGATGGAGCCCACCTCGGGTTCTTCCTCGGTGATGGAGCCCACCACGGGTTCTTCCTGGGTGAAGGAGCCCACCTCGGGTACTTCCTCGGTGATGGAGCCCACCTCGGCTACTTCCTCTGTGATGGAGCCCACCTCGGGTTCTTCCTCGTTGATGGAGCCCACCTCGGGTTCTTCCTCGGTGATGGAGCCCACCTCGGCTAGTTCCTCGGTGATGGAGCCCCCCTCGGGTACTTCCTCGGTGATGAAGCTCACCTCGGGTACTTCCTCGGTGATGGAGCCCACCTCGGGTACTTCCTCGGTGATGGAGCCCACCTCGGGTTCTTCCTCGGTGATGGAGCCCACCTCGGGTTCTTCCTCGGTGATGGAGCCCACCTCGGGTTCCTCCTCGGTGATGGAGCCCACCTCGGGTACTTCCTCGGTGATGGAGCCCACCTCGGGTACTTCCTCGGTGATGGAGCTCACCTCGGGTACTTCTTCGGTGATGGAGCCCACCTCGGGTTCTTCCTCGGTGATGGAGCCCACCTCGGGTACTTCCTCGGTGATGGAGCCCACCTCGGGTACTTCCTCGGTGATGGAGCCCACCTCGGGTACTTCCTCGGTGATGGAGCCCACCTCGGGTATTTCCTCGGTGATGGAGCCCACCTCGGGTTCTTCCTCGGTGATGGATCTCACCTCGGGTACTTCCTCGGTGATGGAGCCCACCTAGGGTACTTCCTCGGTGATGGAGCCCACCTCGGGTTCTTCCTCGGTGATGGAGCCCACCTCGGGTTCTTCCTGGGTGATGGAGCCCACCTCGGGTACTTCCTCGGTGATGGAGCCCACCTCGGCTACTTCCTCTGTGATAGAGCCCACCTCGGGTTCTTCCTCGTTGATGGAGCCCACCTCGGGTTCTTCCTCGGTGATGGAGCCCACCTCAGCTAGTTCCTCGGTGATGGAGCCCACCTCGGGTACTTCCTCGGTGATGAAGCTCACCTCGGGTACTTCCTCGGTGATGGAGCCCACCTCGGGTACTTCCTCGGTGATGGAGCCCACCTCGGGTTTTTCCTCGGTGATGGAGCCCACCTCGGGTTCTTCCTCGGTGATGGAGCCCACCTCGGGTTCCTCCTCGGTGATGGAGCCCACCTCGGGTACTTCCTCGGTGATGGAGCCCACCTCGGGTACTTCCTCGGTGATGGAGCTCACCTCGGGTACTTCTTCGGTGATGGAGCCCACCTCGGGTTCTTCCTCGGTGATGGAGCCCACCTCGGGTACTTCCTCGGTGATGGAGCCCACCTCGGGTACTTCCTCGGTGATGGAGCCCACCTCGGGTACTTCCTCGGTGATGGAGCCCACCTCGGCTACTTCCTCGGTGATGGAGCCCACCTCGGGTTCTTCCTCGGTGATGGAGCCCACCTCGGGTTCTTCCTCGGTGATGGAGCCCACCTCGGGTTCCTCCTCGGTGATGGAGCCCACTTCGGGTACTTCCTCGGTGATGGAGCCCACCTCGGGTACTTCCTCGGTGATGGAGCTCACCTCGGGTACTTCTTCGGTGATGGAGCCCACCTCGGGTTCTTCCTCGGTGATGGAGCCCACCTCGGGTACTTCCTCGGTGATGGAGCCCACCTCGGGTACTTCCTCGGTGATGGAGCCCACTTCGGGTACTTCCTCGGTGATGGAGCCCACCTCGGGTACTTCCTCGGTGATGGATCTCACCTCGGGTTCTTCCTCGGTGATGGAGCTCACCTCCGGTACTTCCTCGGTGATGGATCTCACCTCGGGTTCTTCCTCGGTGATGGAGCTCACCTCGGGTACTTCCTCGGTGATGGAGCCCACCTCGGGTACTTCCTCGGTGATGGAGCCCACCTCGGGTTCTTCCGCGGTGATGGAGCCCACCTCGGGTACTTCCTCGGTGATGGAGCCCACCTCGGGTACTTCCTCGGTGATGGAGCTCACCTCGGGTTCTTCCTCGGTGATGGAGCCCACCTCGGCTTCTTCCTGGGTGATGGAGCCCACCTCGGGTACTTCCTAGGTGATGGAGCCCACCTCGGCTACTTCCTCTGTGATGGAGCCCACCTCGGGTTCTTCCTCGATGATGGAGCCCACCTCGGGTTCTTCCTCGGTGATGGAGCCCACCTCGGCTACTTCCTCGTTGATGGAGCCCACCTCGGCTACTTCCTCGGTGATGGAGCCCACCTCGGGTACTTCCTCAGTGATGAAGCTCACCTCGGGTACTTCCTCGGTGATGGAGCCCACCTCGGGTACTTCCTCGGTGATGGAGCCCACCTCGGGCTCTTCCTCGGTGATGGAGCCCACCTCGGGTTCTTCCTCGGTGATGGAGCCCACCTCGGGTACTTCCTCGGTGATGGAGCTCACCTCGGGTACTTCCTCGGTGATGGAGCCCACCTTGGGTACTTCCTCGGTGATGCAGCTCACCTCGAGTTCTTCCTCGGTGATGGAGCCCACCTCGGGTTCTTCCTGGGTGATGGAGCCCACCTCGGGTTCTTGCTCGGTGATGGAGCCCACCTCGGGTTCTTCCTCGGCGATGGAGCCCACCTCGGGTTCTTCCTCGGCGATGGAGCCCACGTCGGGTTCTTCCTCGGTGATGGAGCCCACCTCGGCTACTTCCTCGGTGATGGAGCCCACCTCGGGTACTTCCTCGGTGATGGAGCCCACCTCGGGTACTTTCTCGGTGATGGAGCCCACCTCGGTTTCTTCCTGGGTGATGGAGCCCACCTCGGGTACTTCCTCGGTGATGGAGCCCACCTCGGCTACTTCCTCTGTGATGGAGCCCACCTCGGGTTCTTCCTCGATGATGGAGCCCACCTCGGGTTCTTCCTCGGTGATGGAGCCCACCTCGGCTACATCCTCTTTGATGGAGCCCACCTCGGCTACTTCCTCGGTGATGGAGCCCACCTCGGGTACTTCCTCGGTGATGGAGCCCACCTCGGGTACTTCCTCGGTGATGGAGCCCACCTCGGCTACTTCCTCGGTGATGGAGCCCACCTCGGGTTCTTCCTCGGTGATGGAGCCCACCTCGGGTTCTTCCTCGGTGATGGAGCCCACCTCGGGTTCCTCCTCGGTGATGGAGCCCACTTCGGGTACTTCCTCGGTGATGGAGCCCACCTCGGGTACTTCCTCGGTGATGGAGCTCACCTCGGGTACTTCTTCGGTGATGGAGCCCACCTCGGGTTCTTCCTCGGTGATGGAGCCCACCTCGGGTACTTCCTCGGTGATGGAGCCCACCTCGGGTACTTCCTCGGTGATGGAGCCCACTTCGGGTACTTCCTCGGTGATGGAGCCCACCTCGGGTACTTCCTCGGTGATGGATCTCACCTCGGGTTCTTCCTCGGTGATGGAGCTCACCTCCGGTACTTCCTCGGTGATGGATCTCACCTCGGGTTCTTCCTCGGTGATGGAGCTCACCTCGGGTACTTCCTCGGTGATGGAGCCCACCTCGGGTACTTCCTCGGTGATGGAGCCCACCTCGGGTACTTCCTCGGTGATGGAGCCCACCTCGGGTACTTCCTCGGTGATGGAGCTCACCTCGGGTTCTTCCTCGGTGATGGAGCCCACCTCGGCTTCTTCCTGGGTGATGGAGCCCACCTCGGGTACTTCCTAGGTGATGGAGCCCACCTCGGCTACTTCCTCTGTGATGGAGCCCACCTCGGGTTCTTCCTCGATGATGGAGCCCACCTCGGGTTCTTCCTCGGTG
Organism: Procambarus clarkii; assembly: GCF_040958095.1. NCBI lineage: Eukaryota > Metazoa > Arthropoda > Malacostraca > Decapoda > Cambaridae > Procambarus > Procambarus clarkii. Next base: position 39,675,888 of record NC_091173.1, read on the forward strand.
ATGGAGCCCACCTCGGCTACTTCCTCGTTGATGGAGCCCACCTCGGCTACTTCCTCGGTGATGGAGCCCACCTCGGGTACTTCCTCAGTGATGAAGCTCACCTCGGGTACTTCCTCGGTGATGGAGCCCACCTCGGGTACTTCCTCGGTGATGGATCTCACCTCGGGTTCTTCCTCGGTGATGGAGCTCACCTCGGGTACTTCTTCGGTGATGGAGCCCACCTCGGGTTCTTCCTCGGTGATGGAGCTCACCTCGGGTACTTCTTCGGTGATGGAGCCCACCTCGGGTTCTTCCTCGGTGATGGAGCTCACCTCCGGTACTTCCTCGGTGATGGATCTCACCTCGGGTTCTTCCTCGGTGATGGAGCTCACCTCGGGTACTTCCTCGGTGATGGAGCCCACCTCGGGTACTTCCTCGGTGATGGAGCCCACCTCGGGTTCTTCCTCGGTGATGGAGCCCACCTCGGGTACTTCCTCGGTGATGGAGCCCACCTCGGGTACTTCCTCGGTGATGGAGCTCACCTCGGGTTCTTCCTCGGTGATGGAGCCCACCTCGGCTTCTTCCTGGGTGATGGAGCCCACCTCGGGTACTTCCTAGGTGATGGAGCCCACCTCGGCTACTTCCTCTGTGATGGAGCCCACCTCGGGTTCTTCCTCGATGATGGAGCCCACCTCGGGTTCTTCCTCGGTGATGGAGCCCACCTCGGCTACTTCCTCGTTGATGGAGCCCACCTCGGCTACTTCCTCGGTGATGGAGCCCACCTCGGGTACTTCCTCAGTGATGAAGCTCACCTCGGGTACTTCCTCGGTGATGGAGCCCACCTCGGGTACTTCCTCGGTGATGGCGCCCACCTCGGGTTCTTCCTCGGTGATGGAGCCCACCTCGGGTTCTTCCTCGGTGATGGAGCCCACCTCGGGTACTTCCTCGGTGATGGAGCTCACCTCGGGTACTTCCTCGGTGATGGAGCCCACCTTGGGTACTTCCTCGGTGATGCAGCTCACCTCGAGTTCTTCCTCGGTGATGGAGCCCACCTCGGGTTCTTCCTCGGTGATGGAGCCCACCTCGGGTACTTCCTCGGTGATGGAGCCCACCTCGGCTACTTCCTCGGTGATGGAGCCCACCTCGGGTTCTTCCTCGGTGATGGAGCCCACCTCGGGTTCTTCCTCGGTGATGGAGCCCACCTCGGGTTCCTCCTCGGTGATAGAGCCCACTTCGGGTACTTCCTCGGTGATGGAGCCCACCTCGGGTACTTCCTCGGTGATGGAGCTCACCTCGGGTACTTCTTCGGTGATGGAGCCCACCTCGGGTTCTTCCTCGGTGATGGAGCCCACCTCGGGTTCTTCCTCGGTGATGGAGCCCACCTCGGGTTCCTCCTCGGTGATGGAGCCCACTTCGGGTACTTCCTCGGTGATGGAGCCCACCTTGGGTACTTCCTCGGTGATGCAGCTCACCTCGGGTTCTTCCTCGGTGATGGAGCCCACCTCGGGTTCTTCCTGGGTGATGGAGCCCACCTCGGGTTCTTCCTCGGTGATGGAGCCCACCTCGGGTTCTTCCTCGGCGATGGAGCCCACCTCGGGTTCTTCCTCGGCGATGGAGCCCACCTCGGCTACTTCCTCGGTGATGGAGCCCACCTCGGGTACTTCCTCGGTGATGGAGCCCACCTCGGGTTCTTCCTCGGCGATGGAGCCTACGTCGGGTTCTTCCTCGGTGATGGAGCCCACCTCGGCTATTTCCTCGGTGATGGAGCCCACCTCGGGTACTTCCTCGGTGATGGAGCCCACCTCGGGTACTTCCTCGGTGATGGAGCCCACCTCGGTTTCTTCCTCGGTGATGGAGCCCACCTCGGATTCTTCCTCGGTGATGGAGCCCACCTCGGGTTCTTCCTCGGTGATGGAGACCACCTCGGGTTCTTCCTCGGTGATGGAGCCCACCTCGGGTTCTTCCTCGGCGATGGAGCCCACCTCGGGTTCTTCCTTGGTGATGGAGCCCACCTTGGGTTCTTCCTCGGTGATGGAGCCCACCTCGGGTTCTTCCTCGGTGATGGAGCCCACCTCGGGTTCTTCCTCGGCGATGGAGCCCACCTCGGGTTCTTCCTTGGTGATGGAGCCCACCTCGGGTTCTTCCTCGGCGATGGAGCCCACCTCTGGTTCTTCCTCGGTGATGGAGCCCACCTCGGCTACTTCCTCGGTGATGGAGCTCACCTCGGGTACTTCCTCGGTGATGGAGCCCACCTCGGCTACTTCCTCGGTGATGGAGCCCACCTCGGGTACTTCCTCGGTGATGGAGCCCACCTCGGGTTCTTCCTCAGTGATGGAGCCCACCTCGGCTACTTCCTCGGTGATGGAGCCTACCTCGGGTTCTTCCTCGGTGATGGAGCCCACCTCGGGTACTTCCTCGGTGATGGAGCCCACCTCTGGTTCTTCCTCGGTGATGGAGCCCACCTCGGGTACTTCCTCGGTGATGGAGCCCACCTCAGGTTCTTCCTCGGTGATGGAGCCCACCTCTTGTACTTCCTCGGTGATGGAGCCCACTTCGGCTACTTCCTCGGTGATGGAGCCCACCTCCGGTACTTCCTCGGTGATGGAGCCCACCTCGGCTACTTCCTCGGTGATGGAGCCCACCTCGGGTTCTTCCTCGGTGATGGAGCCCACCTCGGGTTCTTCCTCGGTGATGGAGCCCACCTCGGGTTCTTCCTCGGTGATGGATCCCACCTCGGGTTCTTCCTCGGTGATGGAGCCCACCTCGGCTACTTCCTCGGTGATGGAGCCCACCTCGGGTTCTTCCTCGGTGATGGAGCCCACCTCGGGTTCTTCCTCGGTGATGGAGCCCACCTCGGGTACTTCCTCGGTGATGGATCCCACCTCGGGTTCTTCCTCGGTGATGGAGCCCACCTCGGCTACTTCCTCGGTGATGGAGCCCACCGCGGGTACTTCCTCGGTGATGGAGCCCACCTCGGGTACTTCCTCGGTGATGGAGCTCAACTCGGGTACTTCCTCGGTGATGGAGCACACTTCGGGTACTTCCTCGGTGATGGAGCCCACCTCGGGTACTTCCTCGGTGATGGAGCCCACCTCGGGTACTTCCTCGGTGATGGAGCCCACCTCGGGTACATCCTCGGTGATGGAGCTCACCTCGGGTACTTCCTCGGTGATGGTGCTCACCTCGGGTACTTCCTCAATGATGGAGCCCACCTCGGGTACTTCCTCGGTGATGGAGCCCACCACGGGTACTTCCTCGGTGATGGAGCCCACCTCGGGTACTTCCTCGGTGATGGAGCCCACCTCGGGTACTTCCTCGGTGATGGAGCTCACCTCGGGTTCTTCCTCGGTGATGGAGCCCACCTCGGGTTCTTCCTCGGTGATGGAGCCCACCTCGGGTACTTCCTCGGTGATGGAGCCCACCTCGGCTACTTCCTCGGTGATGGAGCCCACCTCGGGTACTTCCTCGGTGATGGAGCCCACCTCGGGTACTTCCTCGGTGATGGAGCCCACCTCGGGTACTTCCTCGGTGATGGAGCCCACCTCGGGTTCTTCCTCGGTGATGGAGCCCACCTCGGGTTCTTCCTCGGTGATTGAGCCCACCTCGGGTACTTCCTCGGTGATGGAGCCCACCTCGGGAACTTCCTCGGTGATGGAGCCCACCTCGGCTACTTCCTCGGTGATGGAGCCCACCTCGGGTACTTCCTCGGCGATGGAGCGCACCTCGGGTACTTCCTCGGCGATGGAGCGCACCTCGGGTACTTCCTCGGCGATGGAGCGCACCTCGGGTTCTTCCTCGGTGATGGAGCCCACCTCGGGTTCTTCCTCGGTGATGGAGCCCACCTCGGGTTCTTCCTCGGTGATGGAGCTCACCTCGGGTTCTAGATCGGTGATGGTGCCCACCTCGGGTTCTTCCTCGGTGATGGAGACCACCTCAGGTTCTTCCTCGGTGATGGAGCTCACCTCGGGTACTTCCTCGGTGATGGAGCCCACCTCGGGTTCTTCCTCGGCGATGGAGCCCACCTCGGGTTCTTCCTCGGTGATGGAGCCCACCTCGGGTACTTCCTCGGTGATGGAGCCCACCTCGGGTTCTTCCTCGGTGATGGAGCTCACCTCGGGTTCTTCCTCGGAGATGGAGCCCACCTCGGCTACTTCCTCGGTGATGGAGCCCACCTCGGGTTCTTCCTCGGCGATGGAGCACACCTCGGGTTCTTCCTCGGTGATGGAGCACACCTCGGGTACTTCCTCGGTGATGGAGCCCACCTCGGGAACTTCCTCGGTGATGGAGCCCACCTCGGCTACTTCCTCGGTGATGGAGCCCACCTCGGGTACTTCCTCGGCGATGGAGCGCACCTCGGGTACTTCCTCGGCGATGGAGCGCACCTCGGGTACTTCCTCGGCGATGGAGCGCACCTCGGGTTCTTCCTCGGTGATGGAGCCCACCTCGGGTTCTTCCTCGGTGATGGAGCCCACCTCGGGTTCTTCCTCGGTGATGGAGCTCACCTCGGGTTCTAGCTCGGTGATGGTGCCCACCTCGGGTTCTTCCTCGGTGATGGAGACCACCTCAGGTTCTTCCTCGGTGATGGAGCTCACCTCGGGTACTTCCTCGGTGATGGAGCCCACCTCGGGTTCTTCCTCGGCGATGGAGCCCACCTCGGGTTCTTCCTCGGTGATGGAGCCCACCTCGGGTACTTCCTCGGTGATGGAGCCCACCTCGGGTTCTTCCTCGGTGATGGAGCTCACCTCGGGTTCTTCCTCGGTGATGGAGCTCACCTCGGGTTCTTCCTCGGAGATGGAGCCCACCTCGGCTACTTCCTCGGTGATGGAGCCCACCTCGGGTTCTTCCTCGGCGATGGAGCACACCTCGGGTTCTTCCTCGGTGATGGAGCACACCTCGGGTACTTCCTCGGTGATGGAGCCCACCTCGGGTACTTCCTCGGTTGTATGTTAACTTGTGTGTCGGATTTCCGACAATTGGAAATCAGGATTATTTCTTATTTCACGCCAATGGGTGGCATGGGGCTCGAACCTGACCCTCTGTGACCATCCCCGGACACAAACCAGTCACCCAGCAAAGTTTCTTGATCGCTGGGCCTCCCATATCTCCTCTCCATAGTTATATTTTGATACAAAAAAAATGAAACAAAACTTTGAAACTCGGTGATGGAACTCGCCTCGGGTACTTCCACGGTGATGGAGCTCACCTTACGTTCTTCCTAGGTGATGGAGCTCACCTGAGGTACTTCCACGGTGATGGAGCCCACCTCTTGTACTTCCTCGGTGATGGAGCCCACCTCGGGCTCCATCACCTCTCCATCCTTCACCTCACGTTCTTCCTCGGTGATAGAGCTCACCTGGGGTACTTCCACGGTGATGGAGCTCACCTCACGTTCTTCCTCGGTGATGGAGCTCACCTGGGGTACTTCCACTGTGATGGAGCTCACCTCACGTTCTTCCTCGGTGATGGAGCTCACCTGGGGTACTTCCACGGTGATGGAGCTCACCTCACGTTCTTCCTCGGTGATGGAGCTCACCTGGCGTATTTCCACGGTGATGGAGCTCACCTGGGGTATTACCACGGTGATGGAGATCACCTCACGTTCTACCTCGGTGATGGAGCTCACCTCACGTTCTTCCTCGGTGATGGAGCTCACCTGGGGTACTTCCTCGGTGATGGAGCCCACCTCGGGTTCTTCCTCGGTGATGGAGCTCACCTCACGTTCTTCCTCGGTGATGGAGCTCACCTGGGGTACTTCCACGGTGATGGAGCTCACCTCACGTTCTTCCTCGGTGATGGAGCTCACCTGGGGTACTTCCTCGGTGATGGAGCCCACCTCGGCTTCTTCCTCGGTGATGGAGCTCACCTCGGGTTCTTCCTCGGTGATGGAGCCCACCTCGGGTACTTCCTCGGTGATGGAGCCCACCTCGGGTTCTTCCTCGGTGATGGAGCTCACCTCGGGTTCTTCCTCGGTGATGGAGCCCACCTCGGGTACTTCCTCGGTGATGGAGCCCACCTCGGGTACTTCCTCGGTGATGGAGCCCACCTCGGGTACTTCCTCGGATCTGTATCATGATTATATGATACAATCATGACGTCTACATGATAGAATACAATGTATCATGTCTGTATCATGCATCATGACGTCTGATCATGATACAATACAATGATTGTATCATGATGACATGATACAATCTAACTGAACACGGCGGCTACTGCTACACGTGATGACACGATCGGCTTTAGTTTAATCCAAGTCTTTGAGTTTCTATTCATCTGTAAAGCTGTTATGTTGATGAACGAAGAACACCAACAAGCGTACTTCATACGGTGATGAAACCGCCAGTTCGGGATCGTTGAGACACTCAGTGATTTACTCGATGATTTACACGGTGATTTACACGGTGTTCATATTTTACATAATTTTGGTTTTGTTGCTTGTTGGAAGGTCTTCGTGGCATTCTGGTGCTTCACGTGTAGACGGAGGCGCGAACACAGCTCCACTCATCACCAGCTCTGACCTGAAACACTTAACTATTATTAACAATGCTGTAGAGAGCATTTAGGCACTGTGGTTTGTTATGAATCACGGACAAGACCCCGCACTTTAGTGTTATGAGAGGGAGACACCTTTAGCACCACTGAAACACACAGCCTGGGCCAAATATCAATTAATGTTCTAGGGGAGTGAAAGGCTAGCAAAATATATTCCAGTATACTAGTGTCACGGAATCACCCATTCTCTAAAGCCTTCAAGGGGTAACTGTTGTATGTTAACTTGTGTGTCGGATTTCCGACAATTGGAAATCAGGATTATTTCTTATTTCACGCCAATGGGTGGCATGGGGCTCGAACCTGACCCTCTGTGACCATCCCCGGACACAAACCAGTCACCCAGCAAAGTTTCTTGATCGCTGGGCCTCCCATATCTCCTCTCCATAGTTATATTTTGATACAAAAAAAAATGAAACAAAACTTTGAAACTCTGTGATGGAACTCGCCTCGGGTACTTCCACGGTGATGGAGCTCACCTTACGTTCTTCCTAGGTGATGGAGCTCACCTGAGGTACTTCCACGGTGATGGAGCCCACCTCTTGTACTTCCTCGGTGATGGAGCCCACCTCGGGCTCCATCACCTCTCCATCCTTCACCTCACGTTCTTCCTCGGTGATAGAGCTCACCTGGGGTACTTCCACGGTGATGGAGCTCACCTCACGTTCTTCCTCGGTGATGGAGCTCACCTGGGGTACTTCCACTGTGATGGAGCTCACCTCACGTTCTTCCTCGGTGATAGAGCTCATCACCGGACGCCAGTGACCAGACCGGACGCCACTGGTGGTCGGTCTGGTCACGGACTTCAGATCAAATACGTCCCGACCGGTGAGCGACCCGACCGGTGAGCGACCCGTCCGGCGAGACCCCCTCCCGGCGAGTCCCCCTCCCAGCGAGTTCCCCTCCCGGCGAGTTCCCCTCCCGGCGAGTTCCCCTCCCAGCGAGTTCCCCTCCCGGCGAGTTCCCCTCCCAGCGAGTTCCCCTCCCAGCGAGTTCCCCTCCCGGCGAGTTCCCCTCCCAGCGAGTCCCCCTCGCCGGTCGGGACGCCCGCCGGCCGGGACGCCCGCCGGTCGGGACGCCCGCCGGTCGGGAAGCCCGCCAGCCGGGACGCCCGCCGGTCGGGACGCCCGCCGGTCGGGAAGCCCGCCGGTCTGGACGCCCGCCGGTTGGGAAGCCCGCCGGTCGGGACGCCCGCCGGCCGGGAAGCCCGCCGGTCGGGAAGCCCGCCGGTCGGGAAGCCCGCCGGTCGGGAAGCCCGCTGGGAGGGGGACTCGCCGGGAGGGAGACTCGCCGGGAGGGGGACTCGCTGGGAGGGGGACTCGCTGGGAGGGGGACTCGCTGGGAGGGGGACTCGCCGGGAGGGTGACTCGCCGGGAGGGGGACTACAAGGTCGTAGTCGTCTCCTCGGTGATGGAGCTCAACTGGGGTACTTCCACGGTGATGGAGCTCACCTCAGGTACTTCCTCGGTGATGGAGCTCACCTCGGGTACTTCCTCGGTGATGGAGCTCACCTCAGGTTCTTCCTCGGGGATGGAGCTCACCTGGAGTACTTCACCTGAGGTACTTCCTCAGTGATGAAGCTCACCTCGGGTACTTCCTCGGTGATGAAGCTCACCTCAGGTACTTCCTCGGTGATGCAGGTCACCCCGGGTACTTCCTCGGTGATGAAGCTCACCTCAGGTACTTCCTCGGTGATGCAGGTCACCCCGGGTACTTCCTCGGTGATGAAGCTCACCTCGGGTACTTCCTCGGTGATGCAGGTCACCTCACGTTCTTCCTCGGTGATGGAGCTCACCTGGGGTACTTCCACGGTGATGGAGCTCACCTCACGTTCTTCCTCGGTGATGGAGCTCACCTGGGGTACTTCCACGGTGATGGAGCTCACCTCACGTTCTTCCTCGGTGATGGAGCTCACCTGGGGTACTTCCACGGTGATGGAGCTCACCTCACGTTCTTCCTCGGTGATGGAGCTCACCTGGGGTACTTCCACGGTGATGGAGCTCACCTCACGTTCTTCCTCGGTGATGGAGCTCACCTGGCGTTCTTCCTCGGTGATGGAGCTCACCTGGGGTACTTCCACGGTGATGGAGCTCACCTCGCGTTCTTCCTCGGTGATGGAGCTCACCTGGCGTATTTCCACGGTGATGGAGCTCACCTGGGGTATTACCACGGTGATGGAGATCACCTCACGTTCTACCTCGGTGATGGAGCTCACCTCACGTTCATCCTCGGTGATGGAGCTCACCTGGGGTACTTCCTCGGTGATGGAGCCCACCTCGGGTTCTTCCTCGGTGATGGAGCTCACCTCACGTTCTTCCTCGGTGATGGAGCTCACCTGGGGTACTTCCACGGTGATGGAGCTCACCACACGTTCTTCCTCGGTGATGGAGCTCACCTGGGGTACTTCCTCGGTGATGGAGCCCACCTCGGCTTCTTCCTCGGTGATGGAGCTCACCTCGGGTTCTTCCTCGGTGATGGAGCCCACCTCGGGTACTTCCTCGGTGATGGAGCCCACCTCGGGTTCTTCCTCGGTGATGGAGCCCACCTCGGGTACTTCCTCGGTGATGGAGCCCACCTCGGGTTCTTCCTCGGTGATGGAGCCCACCTCGGGTACTTCCTCGGTGATGGAGCCCACCTCGGGTACTTCCTCGGTGATGGAGCCCACCTCGGGTACTTCCTCGGTGATGGAGCTCACCTCGGGTTCTTCCTCGGTGATGGAGCCCACCTCGGGTTCTTCCTCGGTGATGGAGCCCACCTCGGGTACTTCCTCGGTGATGGAGCCCACCTCGGCTACTTCCTCGGTGATGGAGCCCACCTCGGGTACTTCCTCGGTGATGGAGCCCACCTCGGGTACTTCCTCGGTGATGGAGCCCACCTCGGGTACTTCCTCGGTGATGGAGCCCACCTCGGGTTCTTCCTCGGTGATGGAGCCCACCTCGGGTTCTTCCTCCGTGATTGAGCCCACCTCGGGTACTTCCTAGGTGATGGAGCCCACCTCGGGAACTTCCTCGGTGATGGAGCCCACCTCGGCTACTTCCTCGGTGATGGAGCCCACCTCGGGTACTTCCTCGGCGATGGAGCGCACCTCGGGTACTTCCTCGGCGATGGAGCGCACCTCGGGTACTTCCTCGGCGATGGAGCGCACCTCGGGTTCTTCCTCGGTGATGGAGCCCACCTCGGGTTCTTCCTCGGTGATGGAGCCCACCTCGGGTTCTTCCTCGGTGATGGAGCTCACCTCGGGTTCTAGCTCGGTGATGGTGCCCACCTCGGGTTCTTCCTCGGTGATGGAGACCACCTCGGGTTCTTCCTCGGTGATGGAGCTCACCTCGGGTACTTCCTCGGTGATGGAGCCCACCTCGGGTTCTTCCTCGGCGATGGAGCCCACCTCGGGTTCTTCCTCGGTGATGGAGCCCACCTCGGGTACTTCCTCGGTGATGCAGGTCACCTCACGTTCTTCCTCGGTGATGGAGCTCACCTGGGGTACTTCCACGGTGATGGAGCTCACCTCACGTTCTTCCTCGGTGATGGAGCTCACCTGAGGTACTTCCACGGTGATGGAGCTCACCTCACGTTCTTCCTCGGTGATGGAGCTCACCTGGGGTACTTCCACGGTGATGGAGCTCACCTCACGTTCTTCCTCGGTGATGGAGCTCACCTGGCGTTCTTCCTCGGTGATGGAGTTCACCTGGGGTACTTCCACGGTGATGGAGCTAGCCTCGCGTTCTTCCTCGGTGATGGAGCTCACCTGGCGTATTTCCACGGTGATGGAGCTCACCTGGGGTATTACCACGGTGATGGAGATCACCTCACGTTCTACCTCGGTGATGGAGCTCACCTCACGTTCTTCCTCGGTGATGGAGCTCACCTGGGGTACTTCCTCGGTGATGGAGCCCACCTCGGGTTCTTCCTCGGTGATGGAGCTCACCTCACGTTCTTCCTCGGTGATGGAGCTCACCTGGGGTACTTCCACGGTGATGGAGCTCACCTCACGTTCTTCCTCGGTGATGGAGCTCACCTGGGGTACTTCCTCGGTGATGGAGCCCACCTCGGCTTTTTCCTCGGTGATGGAGCTCACCTCGGGTTCTTCCTCGGTGATGGAGCCCACCTCGGGTACTTCCTCGGTGATGGAGCCCACCTCGGGTTCTTCCTCGGTGATGGAGCCCACCTCGGGTACTTCCTCGGTGATGGAGCCCACCTCGGGTTCTTCCTCGGTGATGGAGCCCACCTCGGGTACTTCCTCGGTGATGGAGCCCACCTCGGGTACTTCCTCGGTGATGGAGCCCACCTCGGGTACTTCCTCGGTGATGGAGCTCACCTCGGGTACTTCCTCGGTGATGGAGCCCACCTCGGGTTCTTCCTCGGTGATGGAGCCCACCTCGGGTACTTCCTCGGTGATGGAGCCCACCTCGGCTACTTCCTCGGTGATGGAGCCCACCTCGGGTACTTCCTCGGTGATGGAGCCCACCTCGGGTACTTCCTCGGTGATGGAGCCCACCTCGGGTACTTCCTCGGTGATGGAGCCCACCTCGGGTTCTTCCTCGGTGATGGAGCCCACCTCGGGTTCTTCCTCGGTGATTGAGCCCACCTCGGGTACTTCCTCGGTGATGGAGCCCACCTCGGGAACTTCCTCGGTGATGGAGCCCACCTCGGCTACTTCCTCGGTGATGGAGCCCACCTCGGGTACTTCCTCGGCGATGGAGCGCACCTCGGGTACTTCCTCGGCGATGGAGCGCACCTCGGGTACTTCCTCGGCGATGGAGCGCACCTCGGGTTCTTCCTCGGTGATGGAGCCCACCTCGGGTTCTTCCTCGGTGATGGAGCCCACCTCGGGTTCTTCCTCGGTGATGGAGCTCACCTCGGGTTCTAGCTCGGTGATGGTGCCCACCTCGGGTTCTTCCTCGGTGATGGAGACCACCTCGGGTTCTTCCTCGGTGATGGAGCTCACCTCGGGTACTTCCTCGGTGATGGAGCCCACCTCGGGTTCTTCCTCGGCGATGGAGCCCACCTCGGGTTCTTCCTCGGTGATGGAGCCCACCTCGGGTACTTCCTCGGTGATGGAGCCCACCTCGGGTTCTTCCTCGGTGATGGAGCTCACCTCGGGTTCTTCCTCGGTGATGGAGCTCACCTCGGGTTCTTCCTCGGTGATGGAGCCCACCTCGGCTACTTCCTCGGTGATGGAGCCCACCTCGGGTTCTTCCTCGGCGATGGAGCACACCTCGGGTTCTTCCTCGGTGATGGAGCACACCTCGGGTACTTCCTCGGTGATGGAGCCCACCTCGGGTACTTCCTCGGTTGTATGTTAACTTGTGTGTCGGATTTCCGACAATTGGAAATCAGGATTATTTCTTATTTCACGCCAATGGGTGGCATGGGGCTCGAACCTGACCCTCTGTGACTATCCCCGGACACAAACCAGTCACCCAGCAAAGTTTCTTGATCGCTGGGCCTCCCATATCTCCTCTCCATAGTTATATTTTGATACAAAAAAAATGAAACAAAACTTTGAAACTCGGTGATGGAACTCGCCTCGGGTACTTCCACGGTGATGGAGCTCACCTTACGTTCTTCCTAGGTGATGGAGCTCACCTGAGGTACTTCCACGGTGATGGAGCCCACCTCTTGTACTTCCTCGGTGATGGAGCCCACCTCGGGCTCCATCACCTCTCCATCCTTCACCTCACGTTCTTCCTCGGTGATAGAGCTCACCTGGGGTACTTCCACGGTGATGGAGCTCACCTCACGTTCTTCCTCGGTGATGGAGCTCACCTGGGGTACTTCCACTGTGATGGAGCTCACCTCACGTTCTTCCTCGGTGATGGAGCTCACCTGGGGTACTTCCACGGTGATGGAGCTCACCTCACGTTCTTCCTCGGTGATGGAGCTCACCTGGCGTATTTCCACGGTGATGGAGCTCACCTGGGGTATTACCACGGTGATGGAGATCACCTCACGTTCTACCTCGGTGATGGAGCTCACCTCACGTTCTTCCTCGGTGATGGAGGTCACCTGGGGTACTTCCTCGGTGATGGAGCCAACCTCGGGTTCTTCCTCGGTGATGGAGCTCACCTCACGTTCTTCCTCGGTGATGGAGTTCACCTGGGGTACTTCCACGGTGATGGAGCTCACCTCACGTTCTTCCTCGGTGATGGAGCTCACCTGGGGTACTTCCTCGGTGATGGAGCCCACCTCGGCTTCTTCCTCGGTGATGGAGCTCACCTCGGGTTCTTCCTCGGTGATGGAGCCCACCTCGGGTACTTCCTCGGTGATGGAGCCCACCTCGGGTTCTTCCTCGGTGATGGAGCTCACCTCACGTTCTTCCTCGGTGATGGAGCTCACCTGGGGTACTTCCACGGTGATGGAGCTCACCTCACGTTCTTCCTCGGTGATGGAGCTCACCTGGGGTACTTCCTCGGTGATGGAGCCCACCTCGGCTTCTTCCTCGGTGATGGAGCTCACCTCGGGTTCTTCCTCGGTGATGGAGCCCACCTCGGGTACTTCCTCGGTGATGGAGCCCACCTCGGGTTCTTCCTCGGTGATGGAGCCCACCTCGGGTACTTCCTCGGTGATGGAGCCCACCTCGGGTTCTTCCTCGGTGATGGAGCCCACCTCGGGTACTTCCTCGGTGATGGAGCCCACCTCGGGTACTTCCTCGGTGATGGAGCCCACCTCGGGTACTTCCTCGGTGATGGAGCTCACCTCGGGTACTTCCTCGGTGATGGAGCCCACCTCGGGTTCTTCCTCGGTGATGGAGCCCACCTCGGGTACTTCCTCGGTGATGGAGCCCACCTCGGCTACTTCCTCGGTGATGGAGCCCACCTCGGGTACTTCCTCGGTGATGGAGCCCACCTCGGGTACTTCCTCGGTGATGGAGCCCACCTCGGGTACTTCCTCGGTGATGGAGCCCACCTCGGGTTCTTCCTCGGTGATGGAGCCCACCTCGGGTTCTTCCTCGGTGATTGAGCCCACCTCGGGTACTTCCTCGGTGATGGAGCCCACCTCGGGAACTTCCTCGGTGATGGAGCCCACCTCGGCTACTTCCTCGGTGATGGAGCCCACCTCGGGTACTTCCTCGGCGATGGAGCGCACCTCGGGTACTTCCTCGGCGATGGAGCGCACCTCGGGTACTTCCTCGGCGATGGAGCGCACCTCGGGTTCTTCCTCGGTGATGGAGCCCACCTCGGGTTCTTCCTCGGTGATGGAGCCCACCTCGGGTTCTTCCTCGGTGATGGAGCTCACCTCGGGTTCTAGCTCGGTGATGGTGCCCACCTCGGGTTCTTCCTCGGTGATGGAGACCACCTCGGGTTCTTCCTCGGTGATGGAGCTCACCTCGGGTACTTCCTCGGTGATGGAGCCCACCTCGGGTTCTTCCTCGGCGATGGAGCCCACCTCGGGTTCTTCCTCGGTGATGGAGCCCACCTCGGGTACTTCCTCGGTGATGGAGCCCACCTCGGGTTCTTCCTCGGTGATGGAGCTCACCTCGGGTTCTTCCTCGGTGATGGAGCTCACCTCGGGTTCTTCCTCGGTGATGGAGCCCACCTCGGCTACTTCCTCGGTGATGGAGCCCACCTCGGGTTCTTCCTCGGCGATGGAGCACACCTCGGGTTCTTCCTCGGTGATGGAGCACACCTCGGGTACTTCCTCGGTGATGGAGCCCACCTCGGGTACTTCCTCGGTTGTATGTTAACTTGTGTGTCGGATTTCCGACAATTGGAAATCAGGATTATTTCTTATTTCACGCCAATGGGTGGCATGGGGCTCGAACCTGACCCTCTGTGACCATCCCCGGACACAAACCAGTCACCCAGCAAAGTTTCTTGATCGCTGGGCCTCCCATATCTCCTCTCCATAGTTATATTTTGATACAAAAAAAATGAAACAAAACTTTGAAACTCGGTGATGGAACTCGCCTCGGGTACTTCCACGGTGATGGAGCTCACCTTACGTTCTTCCTAGGTGATGGAGCTCACCTGAGGTACTTCCACGGTGATGGAGCCCACCTCTTGTACTTCCTCGGTGATGGAGCCCACCTCGGGCTCCATCACCTCTCCATCCTTCACCTCACGTTCTTCCTCGGTGATAGAGCTCACCTGGGGTACTTCCACGGTGATGGAGCTCACCTCACGTTCTTCCTCGGTGATGGAGCTCACCTGGGGTACTTCCACTGTGATGGAGCTCACCTCACGTTCTTCCTCGGTGATGGAGCTCACCTGGGGTACTTCCACGGTGATGGAGCTCACCTCACGTTCTTCCTCGGTGATGGAGCTCACCTGGCGTATTTCCACGGTGATGGAGCTCACCTGGGGTATTACCACGGTGATGGAGATCACCTCACGTTCTACCTCGGTGATGGAGCTCACCTCACGTTCTTCCTCGGTGATGGAGGTCACCTGGGGTACTTCCTCGGTGATGGAGCCAACCTCGGGTTCTTCCTCGGTGATGGAGCTCACCTCACGTTCTTCCTCGGTGATGGAGTTCACCTGGGGTACTTCCACGGTGATGGAGCTCACCTCACGTTCTTCCTCGGTGATGGAGCTCACCTGGGGTACTTCCTCGGTGATGGAGCCCACCTCGGCTTCTTCCTCGGTGATGGAGCTCACCTCGGGTTCTTCCTCGGTGATGGAGCCCACCTCGGGTACTTCCTCGGTGATGGAGCCCACCTCGGGTTCTTCCTCGGTGATGGAGCTCACCTCGGGTTCTTCCTCGGTGATGGAGCCCACCTCGGGTTCTTCCTCGGTGATGGAGCCCACCTCGGCTACTTCCTCGGTGATGGAGCCCACCTCGGGTACTTCCTCGGTGATGGAGCCCACCTCGGGTACTTCCTCGGTGATGGAGCCCACCTCGGGTACTTCCTCGGTGATGGAGCCCACCTCGGGTTCTTCCTCCGTGATTGAGCCCACCTCGGGTACTTCCTCGGTGATGGAGCCCACCTCGGGAACTTCCTCGGTGATGGAGCCCACCTCGGCTACTTCCTCGGTGATGGAGCCCACCTCGGGTACTTCCTCGGCGATGGAGCGCACCTCGGGTACTTCCTCGGCGATGGAGCGCACCTCGGGTACTTCCTCGGCGATGGAGCGCACCTCGGGTTCTTCCTCGGTGATGGAGCCCACCTCGGGTTCTTCCTCGGTGATGGAGCCCACCTCGGGTTCTTCCTCGGTGATGGAGCTCACCTCGGGTTCTAGCTCGGTGATGGTGCCCACCTCGGGTTCTTCCTCGGTGATGGAGACCACCTCGGGTTCTTCCTCGGTGATGGAGCTCACCTCGGGTACTTCCTCGGTGATGGAGCCCACCTCGGGTTCTTCCTCGGCGATGGAGCCCACCTCGGGTTCTTCCTCGGTGATGGAGCCCACCTCGGGTACTTCCTCGGTGATGCAGGTCACCTCACGTTCTTCCTCGGTGATGGAGCTCACCTGGGGTACTTCCACGGTGATGGAGCTCACCTCACGTTCTTCCTCGGTGATGGAGCTCACCTGGGGTACTTCCACGGTGATGGAGCTCACCTCACGTTCTTCCTCGGTGATGGAGCTCACCTGGGGTACTTCCACGGTGATGGAGCTCACCTCACGTTCTTCCTCGGTGATGGAGCTCACCTGGCGTTCTTCCTCGGTGATGGAGCTCACCTGGGGTACTTCCACGGTGATGGAGCTCACCTCGCGTTCTTCCTCGGTGATGGAGCTCACCTGGCGTATTTCCACGGTGATGGAGCTCACCTGGGGTATTACCACGGTGATGGAGATCACCTCACGTTCTACCTCGGTGATGGAGCTCACCTCACGTTCTTCCTCGGTGATGGAGCTCACCTGGGGTACTTCCTCGGTGATGGAGCCCACCTCGGGTTCTTCCTCGGTGATGGAGCTCACCTCACGTTCTTCCTCGGTGATGGAGCTCACCTGGGGTACTTCCACGGCGATGGAGCTCACCTCACGTTCTTCCTCGGTGATGGAGCTCACCTGGGGTACTTCCTCGGTGATGGAGCCCACCTCGGCTTCTTCCTCGGTGATGGAGCTCACCTCGGGTTCTTCCTCGGTGATGGAGCCCACCTCGGGTACTTCCTCGGTGATGGAGCCCACCTCGGGTTCTTCCTCGGTGATGGAGCCCACCTCGGGTACTTCCTCGGTGATGGAGCCCACCTCGGGTTCTTCCTCGGTGATGGAGCCCACCTCGGGTACTTCCTCGGTGATGGAGCCCACCTCGGGTACTTCCTCGGTGATGGAGCCCACCTCGGGTACTTCCTCGGTGATGGAGCTCACCTCGGGTTCTTCCTCGGTGATGGAGCCCACCTCGGGTTCTTCCTCGGTGATGGAGCCCACCTCGGGTACTTCCTCGGTGATGGAGCCCACCTCGGCTACTTCCTCGGTGATGGAGCCCACCTCGGGTACTTCCTCGGTGATGGAGCCCACCTCGGGTACTTCCTCGGTGATGGAGCCCACCTCGGGTACTTCCTCGGTGATGGAGCCCACCTCGGGTTCTTCCTCGGTGATGGAGCCCACCTCGGGTTCTTCCTCGGTGATTGAGCCCACCTCGGGTACTTCCTCGGTGATGGAGCCCACCTCGGGAACTTCCTCGGTGATGGAGCCCACCTCGGCTACTTCCTCGGTGATGGAGCCCACCTCGGGTACTTCCTCGGCGATGGAGCGCACCTCGGGTACTTCCTCGGCGATGGAGCGCACCTCGGGTACTTCCTCGGCGATGGAGCGCACCTCGGGTTCTTCCTCGGTGATGGAGCCCACCTCGGGTTCTTCCTCGGTGATGGAGCCCACCTCGGGTTCTTCCTCGGTGATGGAGCTCACCTCGGGTTCTAGCTCGGTGATGGTGCCCACCTCGGGTTCTTCCTCGGTGATGGAGACCACCTCGGGTTCTTCCTCGGTGATGGAGCTCACCTCGGGTACTTCCTCGGTGATGGAGCCCACCTCGGGTTCTTCCTCGGCGATGGAGCCCACCTCGGGTTCTTCCTCGGTGATGGAGCCCACCTCGGGTACTTCCTCGGTGATGGAGCCCACCTCGGGTTCTTCCTCGGTGATGGAGCTCACCTCGGGTTCTTCCTCGGCGATGGAGCACATCTCGGGTTCTTCCTCGGTGATGGAGCACACCTCGGGTACTTCCTCGGTGATGGAGCCCACCTCGGGTACTTCCTCGGTTGTATGTTAACTTGTGTGTCGGATTTCCGACAATTGGAAATCAGGATTATTTCTTATTTCACGCCAATGGGTGGCATGGGGCTCGAACCTGACCCTCTGTGACCATCCC
Organism: Procambarus clarkii; assembly: GCF_040958095.1. Classification (NCBI taxonomy): domain Eukaryota; kingdom Metazoa; phylum Arthropoda; class Malacostraca; order Decapoda; family Cambaridae; genus Procambarus; species Procambarus clarkii. Next base: position 39,693,660 of record NC_091173.1, read on the forward strand.
CGGACACAAACCAGTCACCCAGCAAAGTTTCTTGATCGCTGGGCCTCCCATATCTCCTCTCCATAGTTATATTTTGATACAAAAAAAATGAAACAAAACTTTGAAACTCGGTGATGGAACTCGCCTCGGGTACTTCCACGGTGATGGAGCTCACCTTACGTTCTTCCTAGGTGATGGAGCTCACCTGAGGTACTTCCACGGTGATGGAGCCCACCTCTTGTACTTCCTCGGTGATGGAGCCCACCTCTGGCTCCATCACCTCTCCATCCTTCACCTCACGTTCTTCCTCGGTGATAGAGCTCACCTGGGGTACTTCCACGGTGATGGAGCTCACCTCACGTTCTTCCTCGGTGATGGAGCTCACCTGGGGTACTTCCACTGTGATGGAGCTCACCTCACGTTCTTCCTCGGTGATGGAGCTCACCTGGGGTACTTCCACGGTGATGGAGCTCACCTCACGTTCTTCCTCGGTGATGGAGCTCACCTGGCGTATTTCCACGGTGATGGAGCTCACCTGGGGTATTACCACGGTGATGGAGATCACCTCACGTTCTACCTCGGTGATGGAGCTCACCTCACGTTCTTCCTCGGTGATGGAGCTCACCTGGGGTACTTCCTCGGTGATGGAGCCCACCTCGGGTTCTTCCTCGGTGATGGAGCTCCCCTCACGTTCTTCCTCGGTGATGGAGCTCACCTGGGGTACTTCCACGGTGATGGAGCTCACCTCACGTTCTTCCTCGGTGATGGAGCTCACCTGGGGTACTTCCTCGGTGATGGAGCCCACCTCGGCTTCTTCCTCGGTGATGGAGCTCACCTCGGGTTCTTCCTCGGTGATGGAGCCCACCTCGGGTACTTCCTCGGTGATGGAGCCCACCTCGGGTTCTTCCTCGGTGATGGAGCTCACCTCGGGTTCTTCCTCGGTGATGGAGCCCACCTCGGGTACTTCCTCGGTGATGGAGCCCACCTCGGGTTCTTCCTCGGTGATGGAGCCCACCTCGGGTACTTCCTCGGATCTGTATCATGATTATATGATACAATCATGACGTCTACATGATAGAATACAATGTATCATGTCTGTATCATGCATCATGACGTCTGATCATGATACAATACAATGATTGTATCATGATGACATGATACAATCTAACTGAACACGGCGGCTACTGCTACACGTGATGACACGATCGGCTTTAGTTTAATCCAAGTCTTTGAGTTTCTATTCATCTGTAAAGCTGTTATGTTGATGAACGAAGAACACCAACAAGCGTACTTCATACGGTGATGAAACCGCCAGTTCGGGATCGTTGAGACACTCAGTGATTTACTCGATGATTTACACGGTGATTTACACGGTGTTCATATTTTACATAATTTTGGTTTTGTTGCTTGTTGGAAGGTCTTCGTGGCATTCTGGTGCTTCACGTGTAGACGGAGGCGCGAACACAGCTCCACTCATCACCAGCTCTGACCTGAAACACTTAACTATTATTAACAATGCTGTAGAGAGCATTTAGGCACTGTGGTTTGTTATGAATCACGGACAAGACCCCGCACTTTAGTGTTATGAGAGGGAGACACCTTTAGCACCACTGAAACACACAGCCTGGGCCAAATATCAATTAATGTTCTAGGGGAGTGAAAGGCTAGCAAAATATATTCCAGTATACTAGTGTCACGGAATCACCCATTCTCTAAAGCCTTCAAGGGGTAACTGTTGTATGTTAACTTGTGTGTCGGATTTCCGACAATTGGAAATCAGGATTATTTCTTATTTCACGCCAATGGGTGGCATGGGGCTCGAACCTGACCCTCTGTGACCATCCCCGGACACAAACCAGTCACCCAGCAAAGTTTCTTGATCGCTGGGCCTCCCATATCTCCTCTCCATAGTTATATTTTGATACAAAAAAAAATGAAACAAAACTTTGAAACTCTGTGATGGAACTCGCCTCGGGTACTTCCACGGTGATGGAGCTCACCTTACGTTCTTCCTAGGTGATGGAGCTCACCTGAGGTACTTCCACGGTGATGGAGCCCACCTCTTGTACTTCCTCGGTGATGGAGCCCACCTCGGGCTCCATCACCTCTCCATCCTTCACCTCACGTTCTTCCTCGGTGATAGAGCTCACCTGGGGTACTTCCACGGTGATGGAGCTCACCTCACGTTCTTCCTCGGTGATGGAGCTCACCTGGGGTACTTCCACTGTGATGGAGCTCACCTCACGTTCTTCCTCGGTGATAGAGCTCATCACCGGACGCCAGTGACCAGACCGGACGCCACTGGTGGTCGGTCTGGTCACGGACTTCAGATCAAATACGTCCCGACCGGTGAGCGACCCGACCGGTGAGCGACCCGTCCGGCGAGACCCCCTCCCGGCGAGACCCCCTCCCGGCGAGTCCCCCTCCCAGCGAGTTCCCCTCCCGGCGAGTTCCCCTCCCGGCGAGTTCCCCTCCCAGCGAGTTCCCCTCCCGGCGAGTTCCCCTCCCAGCGAGTTCCCCTCGCCGGTCGGGACGCCCGCCGGCCGGGACGCCCGCCGGTCGGGAAACCCGCCGGTCGGGACGCCCGCCGGTCGGGAAGCCCGCCGGCCGGGACGCCCGCCGGTCGGGACGCCCGCCGGTCGGGAAGCCCGCCGGTCGGGAAGCCCGCCGGTCGGGACGCCCGCCGGCCGGGAAGCCCGCCGGTCGGGAAGCCCGCCGGTCGGGAAGCCCGCCGGTCGGGAAGCCCGCTGGGAGGGGGACTCGCCGGGAGGGAGACTCGCCGGGAGGGGGACTCGCTGGGAGGGGGACTCGCTGGGAGGGGGACTCGCTGGGAGGGGGACTCGCCGGGAGGGGGACTCGCCGGGAGGGGGACTACAAGGTCGTAGTCGTCTCCTCGGTGATGGAGCTCAACTGGGGTACTTCCACGGTGATGGAGCTCACCTCAGGTACTTCCTCGGTGATGGAGCTCACCTCGGGTACTTCCTCGGTGATGGAGCTCACCTCAGGTTCTTCCTCGGTGATGGAGCTCACCTGGAGTACTTCACCTGAGGTACTTCCTCAGTGATGAAGCTCACCTCGGGTACTTCCTCGGTGATGAAGCTCACCTCAGGTACTTCCTCGGTGATGCAGGTCACCCCGGGTACTTCCTCGGTGATGAAGCTCACCTCAGGTACTTCCTCGGTGATGCAGGTCACCCCGGGTACTTCCTCGGTGATGAAGCTCACCTCGGGTACTTCCTCGGTGATGCAGGTCACCTCACGTTCTTCCTCGGTGATGGAGCTCACCTGGGGTACTTCCACGGTGATGGAGCTCACCTCACGTTCTTCCTCGGTGATGGAGCTCACCTGGGGTACTTCCACGGTGATGGAGCTCACCTCACGTTCTTCCTCGGTGATGGAGCTCACCTGGGGTACTTCCACGGTGATGGAGCTCACCTCACGTTCTTCCTCGGTGATGGAGCTCACCTGGGGTACTTCCACGGTGATGGAGCTCACCTCACGTTCTTCCTCGGTGATGGAGCTCACCTGGGGTACTTCCACGGTGATGGAGCTCACCTCACGTTCTTCCTCGGTGATGGAGCTCACCTGGGGTACTTCCACGGTGATGGAGCTCACCTCACGTTCTTCCTCGGTGATGGAGCTCACCTGGCGTTCTTCCTCGGTGATGGAGCTCACCTGGGGTACTTCCACGGTGATGGAGCTCACCTCGCGTTCTTCCTCGGTGATGGAGCTCACCTGGCGTATTTCCACGGTGATGGAGCTCACCTGGGGTATTACCACGGTGATGGAGATCACCTCACGTTCTACCTCGGTGATGGAGCTCACCTCACGTTCTTCCTCGGTGATGGAGCTCACCTGGGGTACTTCCTCGGTGATGGAGCCCACCTCGGGTTCTTCCTCGGTGATGGAGCTCACCTCACGTTCTTCCTCGGTGATGGAGCTCATCTGGGGTACTTCCACGGTGATGGAGCTCACCTCACGTTCTTCCTCGGTGATGGAGCTCACCTGGGGTACTTCCTCGGTGATGGAGCCCACCTCGGCTTCTTCCTCGGTGATGGAGCTCACCTCGGGTTCTTCCTCGGTGATGGAGCCTTTAGCACCACTGAAACACACAGCCTGGGCCAAATATCAATTAATGTTCTAGGGGAGTGAAAGGCTAGCAAAATATATTCCAGTATACTAGTGTCACGGAATCACCCATTCTCTAAAGCCTTCAAGGGGTAACTGTTGTATGTTAACTTGTGTGTCGGATTTCCGACAATTGGAAATCAGGATTATTTCTTATTTCACGCCAATGGGTGGCATGGGGCTCGAACCTGACCCTCTGTGACCATCCCCGGACACAAACCAGTCACCCAGCAAAGTTTCTTGATCGCTGGGCCTCCCATATCTCCTCTCCATAGTTATATTTTGATACAAAAAAAAATGAAACAAAACTTTGAAACTCTGTGATGGAACTCGCCTCGGGTACTTCCACGGTGATGGAGCTCACCTTACGTTCTTCCTAGGTGATGGAGCTCACCTGAGGTACTTCCACGGTGATGGAGCCCACCTCTTGTACTTCCTCGGTGATGGAGCCCACCTCGGGCTCCATCACCTCTCCATCCTTCACCTCACGTTCTTCCTCGGTGATAGAGCTCACCTGGGGTACTTCCACGGTGATGGAGCTCACCTCACGTTCTTCCTCGGTGATGGAGCTCACCTCACGTTCTTCCTCGGTGATAGAGCTCATCACCGGACGCCAGTGACCAGACCGGACGCCACTGGTGGTCGGTCTGGTCACGGACTTCAGATCAAATACGTCCCGACCGGTGAGCGACCCGACCGGTGAGCGACCCGTCCGGCGAGACCCCCTACCGGCGAGACCCCCTCCCGGCGAGTCCCCCTCCCGGCGAGTTCCCCTCCCGGCGAGTTCCGCTCCCAGCGAGTTCCCCTCCCGGCGAGTTCCCCTCCCAGCGAGTTCCCCTCGCCGGTCGGGACGCCCGCCGGCCGGGACGCCCGCCGGTCGGGAAACCCGCCGGTCGGGACGCCCGCCGGTCGGGAAGCCCGCCGGCCGGGACGCCCGCCGGTCGGGACGCCCGCCGGTCGGGAAGCCCGCCGGTCGGGACGCCCGCCGGTCGGGAAGCCCGCCGGTCGGGACGCCCGCCGGCCGGGAAGCCCGCCGGTCGGGAAGCCCGCCGGTCGGGAAGCCCGCCGGTCGGGAAGCCCGCTGGGAGGGGGACTCGCCGGGAGGGAGACTCGCCGGGAGGGGGACTCGCTGGGAGGGGGACTCGCTGGGAGGGGGACTCGCTGGGAGGGGGACTCGCTGGGAGGGGGACTCGCCGGGAGGGGGACTCGCCGGGAGGGGGACTCGCCGGGAGGGGGACTACAAGGTCGTAGTCGTCTCCTCGGTGATGGAGCTCAACTGGGGTACTTCCACGGTGATGGAGCTCAACTGGGGTACTTCCACGGTGATGGAGCTCACCTCAGGTACTTCCTCGGTGATGGAGCTCACCTCGGGTACTTCCTCGGTGATGGAGCTCACCTCAGGTTCTTCCTCGGTGATGGAGCTCACCTGGAGTACTTCACCTGAGGTACTTCCTCAGTGATGAAGCTCACCTCGGGTACTTCCTCGGTGATGAAGCTCACCTCAGGTACTTCCTCGGTGATGCAGGTCACCCCGGGTACTTCCTCGGTGATGAAGCTCACCTCAGGTACTTCCTCGGTGATGCAGGTCACCCCGGGTACTTCCTCGGTGATGAAGCTCACCTCGGGTACTTCCTCGGTGATGCAGGTCACCTCACGTTCTTCCTCGGTGATGGAGCTCACCTGGGGTACTTCCACGGTGATGGAGCTCACCTCACGTTCTTCCTCGGTGATGGAGCTCACCTGGGGTACTTCCACGGTGATGGAGCTCACCTCACGTTCTTCCTCGGTGATGGAGCTCACCTGGGGTACTTCCACGGTGATGGAGCTCACCTCACGTTCTTCCTCGGTGATGGAGCTCACCTGGGGTACTTCCACGGTGATGGAGCTCACCTCACGTTCTTCCTCGGTGATGGAGCTCACCTGGGGTACTTCCACGGTGATGGAGCTCACCTCACGTTCTTCCTCGGTGATGGAGCTCACCTGGCGTTCTTCCTCGGTGATGGAGCTCACCTGGGGTACTTCCACGGTGATGGAGCTCACCTCGCGTTCTTCCTCGGTGATGGAGCTCACCTGGCGTATTTCCACGGTGATGGAGCTCACCTGGGGTATTACCACGGTGATGGAGATCACCTCACGTTCTACCTCGGTGATGGAGCTCACCTCACGTTCTTCCTCGGTGATGGAGCTCACCTGGGGTACTTCCTCGGTGATGGAGCCCACCTCGGGTTCTTCCTCGGTGATGGAGCTCACCTCACGTTCTTCCTCGGTGATGGAGCTCATCTGGGGTACTTCCACGGTGATGGAGCTCACCTCACGTTCTTCCTCGGTGATGGAGCTCACCTGGGGTACTTCCTCGGTGATGGAGCCCACCTCGGCTTCTTCCTCGGTGATGGAGCTCACCTCGGGTTCTTCCTCGGTGATGGAGCCCACCTCGGGTACTTCCTCGGTGATGGAGCCCACCTCGGGTTCTTCCTCGGTGATGGAGCCCACCTCGGGTACTTCCTTGGTGATGGAGCCCACCTCGGGTTCTTCCTCGGTGATGGAGCCCACCTCGGGTACTTCCTCGGTGATGGAGCCCACCTCGGGTACTTCCTCGGTGATGGAGCTCACCTCGGGTACTTCTTCGGTGATGGAGCCCACCTCGGGTTCTTCCTCGGTGATGGAGCCCACCTCGGGTACTTCCTCGGTGATGGAGCCCACCTCGGGTTCTTCCTCGGTGATGGAGCTCACCTCGGGTACTTCCTCGGTGATGGAGCTCACCTCGGGTTCTTCCTCGGTGATGGAGCCCACCTCGGGTACTTCCTCGGTGTTGGAGCTCACCTCGGGTTCTTCCTCGGTGATGGAGCCCACTTCGGGTACTTCCTCGGTGATGGAGCCCACCTCGGGTACTTCCTCGGTGATGGAGCCCACCTCGAGTACTTCCTCGGTGACGGAGCTCACCTCGCGTACTTCCTCGGTGATGGAGCCCACCTCGGGTACTTCCTCGGTGATGGAGCCCACCTCGGGTTCCTCCTCGGTGATGGAGCCCACCTCGGGTTCCTCCTCGGTGATGGAGCCCACCTCGGGTACTTCTTCGGTGATGGAGCCCACCTCGGGTTCTTCCTCGGTGATGGAGCCCACCTCGGGTTCTTCCTCGGTGATGGAGCCCACCTCGGGAACTTCCTCGGTGATGGATCTCACCTCGGGTTCTTCCTCGGTGATGGATCTCACCTCGGGTTCTTCCTCGGTGATGGAGCCCACCTCGGGTACTTCCTCAGTGATGGAGCCCACCTCGGCTACTTCCTCGGTGATGGAGCCCACCTCGGCTACTTCCTCTGTGATGGAGCCCTCCTCGGCTAGTTCCTCGGTGATGGAGCCCACCTCGGGTACTTCCTCGGTGATGGAGCCCACCTCGGGTACTTCCTCGGTGATGGAGCCCACCTCGGGTACTTCCTCGGTGATGGAGCCCACCTCGGGTACTTCCTCGGTGATGGAGCCCACCTCGGGTTCTTCCTCGGTGATGGAGCCCACCTCGGGTTCTTCCTCGGTGATGGAGCCCACCTCGGGTACCTCCTCGGTGATGGAGCCCACCTCGGGTTCTTCCTCGGTGATGGAGCCCACCTCGGGTACCTCCTCGGTGATGGAGCCCACCTCGGGTACTTCCTCGGTGATGGAGCTCACCTCGGGTACTTCTTCGGTGATGGAGCCCACCTCGGGTACTTCCTCGGTGATGGAGCCCACCTCGGGTACTTCCTCGGTGATGGATCTCACCTCGGGTACTTCCTCGGTGATGGAGCCCACCTCGGGTACTTCCTCGGTGATGGAGCCCACCTCGGGTTCTTCCTCGGTGATGGAGCCCACCTCGGGTTCTTCCTCGGTGATGGAGCCCACCTCGGGTACTTCCTCGGTGATGGAGCCCACCTCGGGTACTTCCTCGGTGATGGAGCCCACCTCGGGTACTTCCTCGGTGATGGAGCTCACCTCGGGTTCTTCCTCGGTGATGGAGCCCACCTCGGGTACTTCCTCGGTGATGGAGCCCACCTCGGGTACTTCCTCGGTTATGGAGCCCACCTCGGGTACTTCCTCGGTGATGGAGCCCACCTCGGGTTCTTCCTCGGTGATGGAGCCCACCTCGGGTTCTTCCTCGGTGATGGAGCCCACCTCGGGTTCTTCCGCGATGATGGAGCCCACCTCGGGTTCTTCCGCGATGATGGAGCCCACCTCGGCTACTTCCTCGTTGATGGAGCCCACCTCGGCTACTTCCTCGGTGATGGAGCCCACCTCGGGTACTTCCTCGGTGATGGAGCCCACCTCGGGTTCTTCCTCGGTGATGGAGCCCACCTCGGGTTCTTCCTCGGTGATGGAGCCCACCTCGGGTACTTCCTCGGTGATGGAGCCCACCTCGGGTACTTCCTCGGTGATGGAGCCCACCTCGGGTACTTCCTCGGTGATGCAGCTCACCTCGGGTTCTTCCTCGGTGATGGAGCCCACCTCGGGTTCTTCCTGGGTGATTGAGCCCACCTCGGGTTCTTCCTCGGTGATGGAGCCCACCTCGGGTTCTTCCTCGGTGATGGAGCCCACCTCGGGTTCTTCCTCGGTGATGGAGCCCACCTCGGCTACTTCCTCGGTGATGGAGCCCACCTCGGCTACTTCCTCGGTGATGGAGCCCACCTCGGGTACTTCCTCGGTGATGGAGCCCACCTTGGGTTCTTCCTCGGCGATGGAGCCCACGTCGGGTTCTTCCTCGGTGATGGAGCCCACCTCGGCTACTTCCTCGGCGATGGAGCCCACCTCGTGTACTTCCTCGGTGATGGAGCCCACCTCGGTTTCTTCCTCGGTGATGGAGCCCACCTCGGGTTCTTCCTCGGTGATGGAGCCCACCTCGGGTTCTTCCTCGGTGATGGAGCACACCTCGGGTTCTTCCTCGGCGATGGAGCCCACCTCGGGTTCTTCCTCGGCGATGGAGCCCACCTCTGGTTCTTCCTCGGCGATGGAGCCCACCTCGGCTACTTCCTCGGCGATGGAGCCCACCTCGGGTACTTCCTCGGTGATGGAGCGCACCTCGGGTACTTCCTCGGTGATGGAGCCCACCTCGGGTTCTTCCTCGGTGATGGAGCCCACCTCGGGTACTTCCTCGGTGATGGAGCTCACCTCAGGTTCTTCCTCGGTGATGGAGCTCACCTGGAGTACTTCACCTGAGGTACTTCCTCAGTGATGAAGCTCACCTCGGGTACTTCCTCGGTGATGAAGCTCACCTCAGGTACTTCCTCGGTGATGCAGGTCACCCCGGGTACTTCCTCGGTGATGAAGCTCACCTCAGGTACTTCCTCGGTGATGCAGGTCACCCCGGGTACTTCCTCGGTGATGAAGCTCACCTCGGGTACTTCCTCGGTGATGCAGGTCACCTCACGTTCTTCCTCGGTGATGGAGCTCACCTGGGGTACTTCCACGGTGATGGAGCTCACCTCACGTTCTTCCTCGGTGATGGAGCTCACCTGGGGTACTTCCACGGTGATGGAGCTCACCTCACGTTCTTCCTCGGTGATGGAGCTCACCTGGGGTACTTCCACGGTGATGGAGCTCACCTCACGTTCTTCCTCGGTGATGGAGCTCACCTGGGGTACTTCCACGGTGATGGAGCTCACCTCACGTTCTTCCTCGGTGATGGAGCTCACCTGGGGTACTTCCACGGTGATGGAGCTCACCTCACGTTCTTCCTCGGTGATGGAGCTCACCTGGGGTACTTCCACGGTGATGGAGCTCACCTCACGTTCTTCCTCGGTGATGGAGCTCACCTGGCGTTCTTCCTCGGTGATGGAGCTCACCTGGGGTACTTCCACGGTGATGGAGCTCACCTCGCGTTCTTCCTCGGTGATGGAGCTCACCTGGCGTATTTCCACGGTGATGGAGCTCACCTGGGGTATTACCACGGTGATGGAGATCACCTCACGTTCTACCTCGGTGATGGAGCTCACCTCACGTTCTTCCTCGGTGATGGAGCTCACCTGGGGTACTTCCTCGGTGATGGAGCCCACCTCGGGTTCTTCCTCGGTGATGGAGCTCACCTCACGTTCTTCCTCGGTGATGGAGCTCATCTGGGGTACTTCCACGGTGATGGAGCTCACCTCACGTTCTTCCTCGGTGATGGAGCTCACCTGGGGTACTTCCTCGGTGATGGAGCCCACCTCGGCTTCTTCCTCGGTGATGGAGCTCACCTCGGGTTCTTCCTCGGTGATGGAGCCTTTAGCACCACTGAAACACACAGCCTGGGCCAAATATCAATTAATGTTCTAGGGGAGTGAAAGGCTAGCAAAATATATTCCAGTATACTAGTGTCACGGAATCACCCATTCTCTAAAGCCTTCAAGGGGTAACTGTTGTATGTTAACTTGTGTGTCGGATTTCCGACAATTGGAAATCAGGATTATTTCTTATTTCACGCCAATGGGTGGCATGGGGCTCGAACCTGACCCTCTGTGACCATCCCCGGACACAAACCAGTCACCCAGCAAAGTTTCTTGATCGCTGGGCCTCCCATATCTCCTCTCCATAGTTATATTTTGATACAAAAAAAAATGAAACAAAACTTTGAAACTCTGTGATGGAACTCGCCTCGGGTACTTCCACGGTGATGGAGCTCACCTTACGTTCTTCCTAGGTGATGGAGCTCACCTGAGGTACTTCCACGGTGATGGAGCCCACCTCTTGTACTTCCTCGGTGATGGAGCCCACCTCGGGCTCCATCACCTCTCCATCCTTCACCTCACGTTCTTCCTCGGTGATAGAGCTCACCTGGGGTACTTCCACGGTGATGGAGCTCACCTCACGTTCTTCCTCGGTGATGGAGCTCACCTCACGTTCTTCCTCGGTGATAGAGCTCATCACCGGACGCCAGTGACCAGACCGGACGCCACTGGTGGTCGGTCTGGTCACGGACTTCAGATCAAATACGTCCCGACCGGTGAGCGACCCGACCGGTGAGCGACCCGTCCGGCGAGACCCCCTACCGGCGAGACCCCCTCCCGGCGAGTCCCCCTCCCGGCGAGTTCCCCTCCCGGCGAGTTCCGCTCCCAGCGAGTTCCCCTCCCGGCGAGTTCCCCTCCCAGCGAGTTCCCCTCGCCGGTCGGGACGCCCGCCGGCCGGGACGCCCGCCGGTCGGGAAACCCGCCGGTCGGGACGCCCGCCGGTCGGGAAGCCCGCCGGCCGGGACGCCCGCCGGTCGGGACGCCCGCCGGTCGGGAAGCCCGCCGGTCGGGACGCCCGCCGGTCGGGAAGCCCGCCGGTCGGGACGCCCGCCGGCCGGGAAGCCCGCCGGTCGGGAAGCCCGCCGGTCGGGAAGCCCGCCGGTCGGGAAGCCCGCTGGGAGGGGGACTCGCCGGGAGGGAGACTCGCCGGGAGGGGGACTCGCTGGGAGGGGGACTCGCTGGGAGGGGGACTCGCTGGGAGGGGGACTCGCTGGGAGGGGGACTCGCCGGGAGGGGGACTCGCCGGGAGGGGGACTCGCCGGGAGGGGGACTACAAGGTCGTAGTCGTCTCCTCGGTGATGGAGCTCAACTGGGGTACTTCCACGGTGATGGAGCTCAACTGGGGTACTTCCACGGTGATGGAGCTCACCTCAGGTACTTCCTCGGTGATGGAGCTCACCTCGGGTACTTCCTCGGTGATGGAGCTCACCTCAGGTTCTTCCTCGGTGATGGAGCTCACCTGGAGTACTTCACCTGAGGTACTTCCTCAGTGATGAAGCTCACCTCGGGTACTTCCTCGGTGATGAAGCTCACCTCAGGTACTTCCTCGGTGATGCAGGTCACCCCGGGTACTTCCTCGGTGATGAAGCTCACCTCAGGTACTTCCTCGGTGATGCAGGTCACCCCGGGTACTTCCTCGGTGATGAAGCTCACCTCGGGTACTTCCTCGGTGATGCAGGTCACCTCACGTTCTTCCTCGGTGATGGAGCTCACCTGGGGTACTTCCACGGTGATGGAGCTCACCTCACGTTCTTCCTCGGTGATGGAGCTCACCTGGGGTACTTCCACGGTGATGGAGCTCACCTCACGTTCTTCCTCGGTGATGGAGCTCACCTGGGGTACTTCCACGGTGATGGAGCTCACCTCACGTTCTTCCTCGGTGATGGAGCTCACCTGGGGTACTTCCACGGTGATGGAGCTCACCTCACGTTCTTCCTCGGTGATGGAGCTCACCTGGGGTACTTCCACGGTGATGGAGCTCACCTCACGTTCTTCCTCGGTGATGGAGCTCACCTGGCGTTCTTCCTCGGTGATGGAGCTCACCTGGGGTACTTCCACGGTGATGGAGCTCACCTCGCGTTCTTCCTCGGTGATGGAGCTCACCTGGCGTATTTCCACGGTGATGGAGCTCACCTGGGGTATTACCACGGTGATGGAGATCACCTCACGTTCTACCTCGGTGATGGAGCTCACCTCACGTTCTTCCTCGGTGATGGAGCTCACCTGGGGTACTTCCTCGGTGATGGAGCCCACCTCGGGTTCTTCCTCGGTGATGGAGCTCACCTCACGTTCTTCCTCGGTGATGGAGCTCATCTGGGGTACTTCCACGGTGATGGAGCTCACCTCACGTTCTTCCTCGGTGATGGAGCTCACCTGGGGTACTTCCTCGGTGATGGAGCCCACCTCGGCTTCTTCCTCGGTGATGGAGCTCACCTCGGGTTCTTCCTCGGTGATGGAGCCCACCTCGGGTACTTCCTCGGTGATGGAGCCCACCTCGGGTTCTTCCTCGGTGATGGAGCCCACCTCGGGTACTTCCTTGGTGATGGAGCCCACCTCGGGTTCTTCCTCGGTGATGGAGCCCACCTCGGGTACTTCCTCGGTGATGGAGCCCACCTCGGGTACTTCCTCGGTGATGGAGCTCACCTCGGGTACTTCTTCGGTGATGGAGCCCACCTCGGGTTCTTCCTCGGTGATGGAGCCCACCTCGGGTACTTCCTCGGTGATGGAGCCCACCTCGGGTTCTTCCTCGGTGATGGAGCTCACCTCGGGTACTTCCTCGGTGATGGAGCTCACCTCGGGTTCTTCCTCGGTGATGGAGCCCACCTCGGGTACTTCCTCGGTGTTGGAGCTCACCTCGGGTTCTTCCTCGGTGATGGAGCCCACTTCGGGTACTTCCTCGGTGATGGAGCCCACCTCGGGTACTTCCTCGGTGATGGAGCCCACCTCGAGTACTTCCTCGGTGACGGAGCTCACCTCGCGTACTTCCTCGGTGATGGAGCCCACCTCGGGTACTTCCTCGGTGATGGAGCCCACCTCGGGTTCCTCCTCGGTGATGGAGCCCACCTCGGGTTCCTCCTCGGTGATGGAGCCCACCTCGGGTACTTCTTCGGTGATGGAGCCCACCTCGGGTTCTTCCTCGGTGATGGAGCCCACCTCGGGTTCTTCCTCGGTGATGGAGCCCACCTCGGGAACTTCCTCGGTGATGGATCTCACCTCGGGTTCTTCCTCGGTGATGGATCTCACCTCGGGTTCTTCCTCGGTGATGGAGCCCACCTCGGGTACTTCCTCAGTGATGGAGCCCACCTCGGCTACTTCCTCGGTGATGGAGCCCACCTCGGCTACTTCCTCTGTGATGGAGCCCTCCTCGGCTAGTTCCTCGGTGATGGAGCCCACCTCGGGTACTTCCTCGGTGATGGAGCCCACCTCGGGTACTTCCTCGGTGATGGAGCCCACCTCGGGTACTTCCTCGGTGATGGAGCCCACCTCGGGTACTTCCTCGGTGATGGAGCCCACCTCGGGTTCTTCCTCGGTGATGGAGCCCACCTCGGGTTCTTCCTCGGTGATGGAGCCCACCTCGGGTACCTCCTCGGTGATGGAGCCCACCTCGGGTTCTTCCTCGGTGATGGAGCCCACCTCGGGTACCTCCTCGGTGATGGAGCCCACCTCGGGTACTTCCTCGGTGATGGAGCTCACCTCGGGTACTTCTTCGGTGATGGAGCCCACCTCGGGTACTTCCTCGGTGATGGAGCCCACCTCGGGTACTTCCTCGGTGATGGATCTCACCTCGGGTACTTCCTCGGTGATGGAGCCCACCTCGGGTACTTCCTCGGTGATGGAGCCCACCTCGGGTTCTTCCTCGGTGATGGAGCCCACCTCGGGTTCTTCCTCGGTGATGGAGCCCACCTCGGGTACTTCCTCGGTGATGGAGCCCACCTCGGGTACTTCCTCGGTGATGGAGCCCACCTCGGGTACTTCCTCGGTGATGGAGCTCACCTCGGGTTCTTCCTCGGTGATGGAGCCCACCTCGGGTACTTCCTCGGTGATGGAGCCCACCTCGGGTACTTCCTCGGTTATGGAGCCCACCTCGGGTACTTCCTCGGTGATGGAGCCCACCTCGGGTTCTTCCTCGGTGATGGAGCCCACCTCGGGTTCTTCCTCGGTGATGGAGCCCACCTCGGGTTCTTCCGCGATGATGGAGCCCACCTCGGGTTCTTCCGCGATGATGGAGCCCACCTCGGCTACTTCCTCGTTGATGGAGCCCACCTCGGCTACTTCCTCGGTGATGGAGCCCACCTCGGGTACTTCCTCGGTGATGGAGCCCACCTCGGGTTCTTCCTCGGTGATGGAGCCCACCTCGGGTTCTTCCTCGGTGATGGAGCCCACCTCGGGTACTTCCTCGGTGATGGAGCCCACCTCGGGTACTTCCTCGGTGATGGAGCCCACCTCGGGTACTTCCTCGGTGATGCAGCTCACCTCGGGTTCTTCCTCGGTGATGGAGCCCACCTCGGGTTCTTCCTGGGTGATTGAGCCCACCTCGGGTTCTTCCTCGGTGATGGAGCCCACCTCGGGTTCTTCCTCGGTGATGGAGCCCACCTCGGGTTCTTCCTCGGTGATGGAGCCCACCTCGGCTACTTCCTCGGTGATGGAGCCCACCTCGGCTACTTCCTCGGTGATGGAGCCCACCTCGGGTACTTCCTCGGTGATGGAGCCCACCTTGGGTTCTTCCTCGGCGATGGAGCCCACGTCGGGTTCTTCCTCGGTGATGGAGCCCACCTCGGCTACTTCCTCGGCGATGGAGCCCACCTCGTGTACTTCCTCGGTGATGGAGCCCACCTCGGTTTCTTCCTCGGTGATGGAGCCCACCTCGGGTTCTTCCTCGGTGATGGAGCCCACCTCGGGTTCTTCCTCGGTGATGGAGCACACCTCGGGTTCTTCCTCGGCGATGGAGCCCACCTCGGGTTCTTCCTCGGCGATGGAGCCCACCTCTGGTTCTTCCTCGGCGATGGAGCCCACCTCGGCTACTTCCTCGGCGATGGAGCCCACCTCGGGTACTTCCTCGGTGATGGAGCGCACCTCGGGTACTTCCTCGGTGATGGAGCCCACCTCGGGTTCTTCCTCGGTGATGGAGCCCACCTCGGCTACTTCCTCGGTGATGGAGCCTACCTCGGGTTCTTCCTCGGTGATGGAGCCCACCTCGGGTACTTCCTCGGTGATGGAGCCCACCTCTGGTTCTTCCTCGGTGATGGAGCCCACCTCGGCTACTTCCTCGGTGATGGAGCCCACCTCGGCTACTTCCTCGGTGATGGAGCCCACCTCCGGTACTTCCTCGGTGATGGAGCCCACCTCGGGTTCTTCCTCGGTGATGGAGCCCACCTCGGGTTCTTCCTCGGTGATGGAGCCCACCTCGGGTTCTTCCTCGGTGATGGAGCCCACCTCGGGTTCTTCCTCGGTAATGGAGCCCACCTCGGCTACTTCCTCGGTGATGGAGCCCACCTCGGGTTCTTCCTCGGTGATGGAGCCCACCTCGGCTACTTCCTCGGTGATGGAGCCCACCTCGGGTTCTTCCTCGGTGATGGAGCCCACCTCGGGTTCTTCCTCGGTGATGGAGCCCACCTCGGGTTCTTCCTCGGTGATGGAGCCCACCTCGGCTACTTCCTCGGTGATGGATCCCACCTCGGCTACTTCCTCGGTGATGGAGCCCACCTCGGCTACTTCCTCGGTGATGGATCCCACCTCTGGTTCTTCCTCGGTGATGGAGCCCACCTCGGCTACTTCCTCGGTGATGGAGCCCACCTCGGGTACTTCCTCGGTGATGGAGCTCAACTCGGGTACTTCCTCGGTGATGGAGCCCACTTCGGGTACTTCCTCGGTGATGGAGCCCACCTCGGGTACTTCCTCGGTGATGGAGCCCACCTCGGGTACTTCCTCGGTGATGGAGCTCACCTCGGGTACTTCCTCGGTGATGGAGCTCACCTCGGGTACTTCCTCGGTGATGGAGCCCACCTCGGGTACTTCCTCGGTGATGGAGCCCACCTCGGGTACTTCCTCGGTGATGGAGCCCACCTCGGGTACTTCCTCGGTGATGGAGCCCACCTCGGGTACTTCCTCGGTGATGGAGCCCACCTCGGGTACTTCCTCGGTGATGGAGCTCACCTCGGGTACTTCCTCGGTGATTGAGCCCACCTCGGGTACTTCCTCGGTGATTGAGCCCACCTCGGGTTCTTCCTCGGTGATTGAGCCCACCTCGGGTTCTTCCTCGGTGATTGAGCCCACCTCGGGTACTTCCTCGGTGATGGAGCCCACCTCGGGAACTTCCTCGGCGATGGAGCCCACCTCGGGAACTTCCTCGGCGATGGAGCCCACCTCGGGTACTTCCTCGGCGATGGAGCGCACCTCGGGTACTTCCTCGGCGATGGAGCGCACCTCGGGTAATTCCTCGGCGATGGAGCGCACCTCGGGTAATTCCTCGGCGATGGAGCGCACCTCGGGTACTTCCTCGGCGATGGAGCGCACCTCGGGTTCTTCCTCGGCGATGGAGCGCACCTCGGGTTCTTCCTCGGTGATGGAGCCCACCTCGGGTTCTTCCTCGGTGATGGAGCCCACCTCGGGTTCTTCCTCGGTGATGGAGCCCACCTCTGGTTCTTCCTCGGTGATGGAGACCACCTCGGGTTCTTCCTCGGTGATGGAGCTCACCTCGGGTACTTCCTCGGTGATGGAGCCCACCTCGGGTTCTTCCTCGGCGATGGAGCCCACCTCGGGTTCTTCCTCGGTGATGGAGCCCACCTTGGGTTCTTCCTCGGTGATGGAGCCCACCTCGGGTACTTCCTCGGTGATGGAGCCCACCTCGGGTACTTCCTCGGTGATGGAGCCCACCTCGGCTACTTCCTCGGTGATGGAGCCCACCTCGGCTACTTCCTCGGTGATGGAGCCCACCTCGGGTACTTCCTCGGTGATGGAGCCCACCTCGGGTACTTCCTCGGTGATGGAGCCCACCTCGGGTACTTCCTCGGTGATGGAGCCCACCTCGGGTACTTCCTCGGTGATGGAGCCCACCTCGGGTACTTCCTCGGTGATGGAGCCCACCTCGGGTTTTTCCTCGGTGATGGAGCCCACCTCGGGTTCTTCCTCGGTGATGGAGCCCACCTCGGGTTCTTCCTCGGTGATGGAGCCCACCTCGGGTTCTTCCTCGGTGATGGAGCCCACCTCGGGTTCTTCCTCGGTGATGGAGCTCACCTCGGGTTCTTCCTCGGTGATGGATCCCACCTCGGGTTCTTCCTCGGTGATGGAGCCCACCTCGGGTTCTTCCTCGGTGATGGAGCTCACCTCGGGTTCTTCCTCGGTGATGGAGCCCACCTCGGGTTCTTCCTCGGTGATGGAGCTCACCTCGGGTTCTTCCTCGGTGATGGAGCCCACCTCGGGTACTTCCTCGGTGATGGAGCCCACCTCGGGTTCTTCCTCGGTGATGGAGCCCACCTCGGGTTCTTCCTCGGTGATGGAGCCCACCTCGGGTACTTCCTCGGTGATGGAGCCCACCTCGGGTTCTTCCTCGGTGATGGAGCTCACCTCGGGTTCTTCCTCGGTGATGGATCCCACCTCGGGTTCTTCCTCGGTGATGGAGCCCACCTCGGGTACTTCCTCGGTGATGGAGCTCACCTCGGGTTCTTCCTCGGTGATGGAGCTCACCTCGGGTTCTTCCTCGGTGATGGAGCCCACCTCGGGTTCTTCCTCGGTGATGGAGCTCACCTCGGGTTCTTCCTCGGTGATGGAGCCCACCTCGGGTACTTCCTCGGTGATGGAGCCCACCTCGGGTACTTCCTCGGTGATGGAGCCCACCTCGGGTTCTTCCTCGGTGATGGATCCCACCTCGGGTTCTTCCTCGGTGATGGAGCCCACCTCGGGTTCTTCCTCGGTGATGGATCCCACCTCGGGTTCTTCCTCGGTGATGGAGCCCACCTCGGGTACTTCCTCGGTGATGGAGCTCACCTCGGGTTCTTCCTCGGTGATGGAGCTCACCTCGGGTTCTTCCTCGGTGATGGAGCCCACCTCGGGTTCTTCCTCGGTGATGGAGCTCACCTCGGGTTCTTCCTCGGTGATGGAGCCCACCTCGGGTACTTCCTCGGTGATGGAGCTCACCTCGGGTACTTCCTCGGTGATGGAGCTCACCTCGGGTACTTCCTCGGTGATGGAGCCCACCTCGGGTTCTTCCTCGGTGATGGAGCCCACCTCGGGTACTTCCTCGGTGATGGAGCCAACCTCGGGTACTTCCTCGGTGATGGAGCCCACCCCGGGTACTTCCTCGGTGATGGAGCCCACCTCGGGTACTTCCTCGGTGATGGAGCCCACCTCGGGTTCTTCCTCGGTGATGGAGCCCACCTCGGGTTCTTCCTCGGTGATGGAGCCCACCTCGGGTTCTTCCTCGGTGATGGAGCCCACCTCGGGTTCTTCCTCGGTGATGGAGCTCACCTCGGGTTCTTCCTCGGTGATGGAGCCCACCTCGGGTTCTTCCTCGGTGATGGAGCTCACCTCGGGTTCTTCCTCGGTGATGGAGCCCACCTCGGGTACTTCCTCGGTGATGGAGCCCACCTCGGGTACTTCCTCGGTGATGGAGCCCACCTTGGGTACTTCCTCGGTGATGGAGCTCACCTCGGGTACTTCCTCGGTGATGGAGCCCACCTCGGGTT
The DNA here is from genome assembly GCF_040958095.1 of Procambarus clarkii. Taxonomy (NCBI): domain Eukaryota; kingdom Metazoa; phylum Arthropoda; class Malacostraca; order Decapoda; family Cambaridae; genus Procambarus; species Procambarus clarkii. The sequence goes on from NC_091173.1 coordinate 39,712,671, forward strand.
CTTCCTCGGTGATGGAGCCCACCTCGGGTACTTCCTCGGCGATGGAGCTCACCTCGGGTACTTCCTCGGTGATGGAGCCCACCTCGGGTACTTCCTCGGTGATGGAGCTCACCTCGGGTTCTTCCTCGGTGATGGAGCCCACCTCGGGTTCTTCCTCGGTGATGGAGCTCACCTCGGGTTCTTCCTCGGTGATGGAGCCCACCCCGGGTACTTCCTCGGTGATGGAGCTCACCTCGGGTACTTCCTCGGCGATGGAGCTCACCTCGGGTACTTCCTCGGGGATGGAGCCCACCTCGGGTTCTTCCTCGGTGATGGAGCCCACCTCGGGTACTTCCTCGGCGATGGAGCTCACCTCGGGTACTTCCTCGGCGATGGAGCTCACCTCGGGTACTTCCTCGGTGATGGAGCCCACCTCGGGTACTTCCTCGGTGATGGAGCCCACCTCGGGTACTTCCTCGGTGATGGAGCTCACCTCAGGTTCTTTCTCAGTGATGGAGCCCACCTCGGGTACTTCCTCGGCGATGAAGCTCACCTCGGGTTCTTTCACAGTGATGGAGCTCACCTCAGGTACTTCTTCCACCTCAGGTTCCTCTTCGGTGGTTGAGATGAGCGTGTGTTCTTCAGGCACCGATCGAATCCCAGATTTTTCCTCTAATGCCGGACGATCATCGATCTTCTTTTCGGGATCAGAGAAGACCTCGTATTCTGTTCTGGTTCTCGAGTGGTCCCGAGGTTCCTCTTTGGGGGCCAAGCGCACTATGGGATGTTCCTGCCTCCAGTCGTCTCCTCTATCTCTCTCCTGCCATTTCTTCATAATCTGCTCGAAGCAGTCTTGTCGTCCGCATGGCTCAGGTCGTCCGCAGAGCGCTGATCGTCTGGAGGATTCAGGTCGTCCGCTGGGTTCAGGTCGTCCGCTGGGTTCAGAGATGTAAGTGGTCTGCTCCTGCTGTTTCTGGGATTCGCCCGTTGTGGACGGAGAGAGATCCGCAACAATCCTATGCTGGAGGCGGGATGAGTGAGCCCCTACCTCAGGTTCTCCTTTGGTTATTGAGCTCATCTGAGGTCCCTCTTTGCTGCCCGAGTGTGCCTTGGAATGCCCTTCTGTGGCCGAGCACTCGTAGTGGAGAGGAGTGAGCGAGTGATGCGCCTGCAAGTAGAACTGAAAGTGGTGCTTGAGACAGGCGGCGCACGCACATCCGCCAACTTTGAAGTAAACCAAGACGAGTTCTGCGTCTCGTACTGGCGATGGAATGTCTGCGAGACCCTGCTGAAGCTTCTGTAAACTCACCACCTTCCAGTATGCTTCACACTGTCTCTGCGGCAGCATTAACTGCATCCAGTCTGCGGTACGCTGATCTTCCTGCGACGTCATCTGTCTCTGGTCCGCGGTACGCTGATCTTCTTGCGGCGTCCTCTGCTTCCGGTCTGCGGTACGCTGATCTTCCTGCGGTGTCCTCTGCCTCCGGTCTGTGGAACGCTGATCTTCCTGCGGTGTCCTCTGCCTCCGGTCTGCGGTACGCTGATCTTCCTGCGGCGTCCTCTGCCTCCGGTTTGCGGTACGCTGATCTTCCTGCGGTGTCCTCTGCCTCCGGTCTGCGGTACGCTGATCTTCCTGCGGCAGAACTAACTGCCTCCAGTCGTCTTCTCTCACTCTCTTCTTCAGTATCCGCTTGAAGCATTCTGATCGTCCGCAGGGCTCCGATCGTCCGCAGGGCGGTCGTCCGCAGGGCTCCGGTCGTCCGCAGGGCTCCGATCGTCCGCAGGGCTCCGGTCGTCCGCAGGGCTCCGGTCGTCCGCAGGGCTCCGGTCGTCCGCAGGGCTCCGGTCGTCCGCAGGGCTCCGGTCGTTCGCAGGGCTCCGGTCGTCCGCAGGGTTCAGAGAGGCAGATTACCTGCTGCTGCTGGGAACAACCGTTTTTGGAGGAAGGGAGATTCGCAACCACTCTATGCTGGAGCCGGAGAGAGTGGTCCTCTTCCCCCTGCTGCTGCTGGTGGTGGGGAGAGTGGTCCTCATCCCCCTGCTGGTGGTCCTGGTGGGGAGAGTGGTCCTCATCCCCCTGCTGCTGGTGCTGCTGGTGGGGAGAGTGGTCCTCTTCCCCCTGCTGCTGGTGCTGCTGCTGGTGGTCCTGGTGGGGAGAGTGGTCCTCTTCCCCCTGCTGGTGGTGGTGCTGGTGGTGGTGCTGCTGGTGCGGAGAGTGGTCCTCATCCCCCTGCTGCTGCTGGTGCTGCTGCTGGTGGTGCTGGTGGGGAGAGTGGTCCTCTTCCACCTGCTGATGCTGCTGCTGCTGGTGCTGGTGGGGAGAGTGGTCCTCTTCCACCTGCTGCTGCTGCTGGTGGTGCTGGTGGGGAGGACCGGGAGACCGGGCCCTCACCCGGAGGTCCGCCATACGAGTCTTCATAAAGACGATAACAGCTCCACAGATAACACACAGGAGGGCTGCCAGCTGCCCAGCACCGTAGAGGGCGCCTCCCTCCAGCAGGCGACGCGGCTCTACACGCCACAAGAGGACCGACACCTGCCAGATGCGGCAGCAGAGAGTAACCAGCGAGCCAGCGAGTGGCACTTGCGTCATCATTGTGTCCGGGTCTTGGGAAAGGCCCCTGATGGCATCCTGCGACGTGAAGAACCTGCCCACAACAGGCAGATAGCTCCAGCAGCCCTGCTGCTCCTGCAGCAGGTGCAAGAGGTGGTGCCTGAGGCAGCCCAGGACGTAGATCACTCCTGCCGACGACACCCACACGAACAAGCCAATCAGCACGCAATTGAAGAAGAACTCGTAACAAAACTCTTTAAAACTCTTCACCATATTTAATGAATTATCTCAAGTATTATCAAAACTGTATTGATTCCTTACCAAGAGGTAATGGAGTCATTTGCGCTTCAAGGGGAAAGGGGATGGTGAATGAGTAAAGTGAATCAAGTGGGTAATAAGTGAATCATGCGGTGAGTCAGTGAGGACCTGGACCAGCCCAACCACTTGGACGGTCGGGGATTGAACTCCGACCTGCATGAAGCGGGGCAAGTTACCAAAAGCCTTAAACAGCGTCTCTTTCACTACGACTAAGAGCCCTTAATCTCTAATGTCTATGATGGGGCGAGGTAAACCCATGTATATGTATATGTATGATGCTTCATGTAAATTTTAGTATACCTGTGTCCTCTCTACCATGTGTATATTCCATAAGTCATCACGTTGTTGAAGCCGTGCCCAACCACCTGGGCTGACCGGCTTGGCTTCATGCAGGCCGGCGTTCAATCCCCGACCGTCCAAGTGGCTGGGAACCATTCCTTCCCCCCGTCCCATCCAAATGGGGGGAAGGAATGGATTATCCTGACTATCGGGAATTATCCAGAGTTCTGGATTATCCAGAACCCTTATCCTGACCTCTTCCCAGTGCTAAATACTCGTAATGTCTTGGTCTTTTCACCTAAAGCTTCGTTATAGCTGTAATAACCGAACAGCTTCGTTGGAACGGCTGCAGCTGAACGGCGCTGGAACCAGTCGTATTAGCGTTTGTCTTTCAATTGGAGACTTTTCGGCGCCGTGGAGAGGGGGACTTGCTGCATGGGTAACCACTTCTTCCCCGCATCAACCTACCCAGGCTTTGCGCCCTGGAGAGGCCACTCCAGACCGACAGCCAGAGCGCAACTCCATAGTCTCCTGAGACTCATGGATGCCTACTGCTACAATTTTAATATTCATCGTATCAATGTTGTTCAGCCTCATCCTATTCAACATTTTCAGACGCCAGAAAAGGGTATACAGATCAAAGACCACAACAGGCTCGAAGATCAGGCGCCAGATTCACGAAGCAGTTATGCAAGCACGTACGAACGTGTACATCTTTCCTCAATCTTTGACGGCTTTGGTTACATTTATTAAACAGTTTACAAGCAGGAAAACTTGCCAATCAACTGTTGTTATTGTTATAAACAGCCTCCTGGTGCTTCGGAGCTCATTAACTGTTTAATAATTGTAAACAAAGCCGCCAGAGATTGAGAAAAGATGTACAGGCTCGTAAGTGCTTGCGTAACTGCTTCGTGAATCTAGCCCCTAAGCTGGTACAGGAGTTGAGTATTCTCAAACATTCTTAACAGTAAAGCTGAGTACACAGCTTAGTCTTAAGCATAATTTTTGCATAACTTTGTGAATAATTATCTCGAAAATAGAGAGATACTTCTACTCTATTAATTAAAACAGAGAAAAAAAGTTTTATCGAATTATTGGGAAAAAAAGTAGTAAATTATAGGGTAACTAATTTAAAAAAAAAAAAATTTTATTGCTCATGATATATAATTATATATAACTATCGTCCATCTACTTAATATATTATTCATATAAGAAAGATATCTAAGTAATGATAGAGATGCAAAGTTTAGAAAATTAATATAACTGACTCAATAGATAAATACTTAAACAAAATCAATAAAACCGATAAAACGAACATAAAGTTTAAATAAAAATATAAAGCACCCACTCAAGGTATAGTTAATATAAAGTTAAGATTATTAAACAACCAATCAGGATGCTTTGCCTGGATAAACACAATTATCCCATCGGTCAGTATTCATTCAGTCTGTATAATTGCTTGGATACATAGCAATACATCAAACTCTCGTATACATTGCTTGGACGTATACAGTAATACATCACAGGCTTTGGATACTTCATTAGTATTCATACATGCAAAGCTTCACCCCACTCACACAGTCCTCACAGTTTTGTATAAATGTATTCACAGATATGAACCAGTTCTCACTTGGCATATATGGATATTTATACACGCAGAGTGGGCTATGTTTATGAGTCCCTGGAGTGTGTTTGAGTCCCTGGAGTATGTTCATGAGTCCATGGGGTGTGTTTATGAGTCCCTGGAGTGTGTTTGAGTCCCTGGAGTATGTTCATGAGTCCATGGGGTGTGTTTATGAGTCCATGGGCTGTGCTTATGAGTCCATGGAGTGTACTCACCTAGTTGTGCTTGCGGGGGTTGAGCTCTGGCTCTTTGGTCCCGCCTCTCAACTGTCAATCAACTGGTGTACTGATTCCTGAGCCTATTGGGCTCTATCATATCTACATTTGAAACTGTGTATGGAGTCAGCCTCCACCACAACACTACTTAATGCATTCCATTTGTTAACTACCCTGACACTGAAAAAGTTCTTTCTAACGTCTCTGTGGCTCATGTGGGTACTAAGTTTCCACCTGTGTCCCCTACTGCGTGTTCCACCCGCGCTAAAGAGTTTGTCTTTGTCCACCCTGTCAATTCCCCTGAGAACTTTGTAGGTGGTTATCATGTCTCCTCTTACTCTTCTATTTTCCAGGGATGTGAGGTTCAGCTCCCTTAGCCTTTCCTCGTAACTCATTCCTCTCAGTTCCGGGACCAGTCTGGTGGCATACCTCTGAATCTTCTCTAACTTCGTCTTGTGTTTATCTAGGTATGGACTCCAGGCTGGAGCTGCATACTCCAGGATTGGTCTGACATAAGTGGTATACAGGGTCCTGAACGATTCCTTACACAAGTTTCTAAAGGCAATTCTTATATTGGCCAGTCTAGCATATGCTGCTGATGATATCCTTTTGATGTGGGCCTCTGGGGACAGGTTCGGTGTTATATCAACCCCAGATCTTTCTCTCTCTTTGACTCTTGCAGGATTTCACCTCCCAGATGGTACCTTGTGTTCAGCCTCCTGCTCCCTTCACCTAATTTCATTACTTTACACTTTCCTGAGTTGAACTTTAGCAGCCATTTTCTAGACCATTCCTCCAGTTTGTCCAGGTCGTCCTGTAGTCTCTGTCTATCTTCATCCGTCTTGATTCTTCTCATAATTTTTGCATCATCAGCAAACATTGAGAGGAATGAGTCTATACTCTCTGGAAGGTCGTTTACATATACTAGAAACAGGATGGGTCCGAGTACAGAGCCCTGTGGGAGTCCGCTAGTGACATCTCGCCACTCTGATGTCTCCCCTCTCACCGTTACTCGCTGTTTCCTGTTGCTTAGATACTCCCTTATCCACTGGAGCACCTTACCTTTTACTCCTGCCTGCTGCTCCAACTTTTGTAACAGCCTTTTGTGAGGTACTGTGTTTACGAGTCCATGACTGTGGGTCTGAGTCCATTGGCTGTGGGTCTGAGTCCATGGGCTGTGGGTCTGAGTCCATGGGCTGTGGGTCTGAGTCCATGGGCTGTGTGTCTGAGTCCATGGACTCTGGGTCTGAGTCCATGGGCTGCTGGAGGAGCGAACACTGGCAGTGTGGTGTATGATGTCAGGTCCTGGGTCACATAGCTCAGTGTATGATACAACGCCATAAGTAATACAGATCAAAGTGTATGATGCAGTGTAATAAGTAATGCAGTTGTAAGTGGATGATCCATTATCACGAGTAAGACATGTGGAAATGAGTGATATCTCCAGCTACCACCATGACCTCTGGTCGCGACGTCTCTCCTGATCTTCTGTGTCTCCAGCTTCCACCATGACCTCTGGTCGCGACGTCTCTCCTGATCTTCTGTGTCTCCAGCTTCCACCATGACCTCTGGTCGCGACGTCTCTCCTGATCTTCTGTGTCTCCAGCTTCCACCATGACCTCTGGTCGCGACGTCTCTCCTGATCTTCTGTGTCTCCAGCTTCCACCATGACCTCTGGTCGCGACGTCTCTCCTGATCTTCTGTGTCTCCAGCTTCCACCATGACCTTTGGTCGCGACGTCTCTCCTGATCTTCTGTGTCTCCAGCTTCCACCATGACCTCTGGTCGCGACGTCTCTCCTGATCTTCTGTGTCTCCAGCTTCCACCATGACCTCTGGTCGCGACGTCTCTCCTGATCTTCTGTGTCTCCAGCTTCCACCATGACCTTTGGGCCCCTTCATCTCTATACTCTTCACATGACATATTTCAGATTTAGAAGTAATTAAGCATCAAGATCTCCTTGACCACCGCTGGATGGCATCTTGGTGTCCCAGACGTAGACCTTAGTCAGCTGCGTGTCTCAATTTTCTCATCAATGTTGCAAAATTCACAAAAACACAGATATGGCAGACAATTTCCTCTGCAAAGGCGCCGACGTAAGTAAGGAATATATTGCCTGCTAATATGGAAATAATTATGGAATATATTATGAAATATGTTGCGTGCTAATATAGTTTCCTACCAGAAAAAGATAACTTTTCAGGCGTCCTGGCTGTTGTCTAGTTATGCCGGCCAAGACCTAATTGTTAACATGACCCCCATTAATGAGGAACTATGCAGGTCGGCGTTCAATCCCCGACATGCATAGTCGGGGATTGCAGACATACAAGTGGTTGGGCACCATTCCTTTCCTCCGTCCCATCCCAAATCATTTTCCTGATCCCTTCCCAGTGCTATGTAGTCGAAATGGCTTGGCACTTTCCCCTAATAATTAAATAAATAGATAAAACCTTTCCGACTCTCAAGAAATATTCACTCTGCCCAACTTTCTCCCAACAAGGGAGAAAGCTGCACAATAGCTCCTGTCAGCTGCACAATAATATTACTCAACACACTGTCAGCTGCACAGTAATATTGCTCAACACACTGTCAGCTGCACAGTAATATTGCTCAACACACTGTCAGCTGCACAGTAATATTGCTCAACACACTGTCACCTGCACAGTAATATTGCACAACACACTGTCAGCTGCACAATAATATTGCTCAGCACGCTGTCAGCTGCACAATAATATTGCTCAACACTGTCAGCTGCACAGTAATATTGCTCAACACACTGTCAGCTGCACAGTAATATTGCTCAACACACTGTCAGCTGCACAGTAATATTGCTCAACACACTGTCAGCTGCACAATAATATTGCACAACACACTGTCAGCTGCACAATAATATTGCTCAACACACTGTCAGCTGCACAATAATATTGCTCAACACACTGTCAGCTGCACAATAATATTGCTCAACACACTGTCAGTTGCACAATAATATTGCTCAGCACACTGTCAGCTGCACAATAATATTGCTCAGCACACTGTCAGCTGCACAATAATATTGCTCAACACACTGTCAGCTGCACAATAATATTGCTCAACACACTGTCAGCTGCACAATAATATTGCTCTACACACTGTCAGCTGCACAGTAATATTGCTCAACACACTGTCAGCTGCACAATAATATTACTCAACACACTGTCAGCTGCACAGTAATATTGCTCAACACACTGTCAGCTGCACAGTAATATTGCTCAACACATTGTCAGCTGCACAGTAATATTGCTCAACACACTGTCAGCTGCACAGTAATATTGCACAACACACTGTCAGCTGTACAATAATATTGCTCAACACACTGTCAGCTGCACAGTAATATTGCTCAACACTGTCAGCTGCACAGTACTATTGCTCAACACACTGTCAGCTGCACAATAATATTGCTCAGCACACTGTCAGCTGCACAATAATATTGCTCAGCACACTGTCAGCTGCACAATAATATTGCTCAGCACACTGTCAGCTGCACAATAATATTGCTCAGCACACTGTCAGCTGCACAATAATATTGCTCAGCACACTGTCAGCTGCACAATAATATTGCTCAGCACACTGTCAGCTGCACAATAATATTGCTCAGCACACTGTCAGCTGCACAATAATATTGCTCAACACACTGTCAGCTGCACAATAATATTACTCAACACACTGTCAGCTGCACAGTAATATTGCTCAACACACTGTCAGCTGCACAGTAATATTGCTCAACACACTGTCAGCTGCACAATAATATTGCTCAGCACACTGTCAGCTGCACAATAATATTGCTCAACACACTGTCAGCTGCACAATAATATTACTCAACACACTGTCAGCTGCACAGTAATATTGCTCAACACACTGTCAGCTGCACAGTAATATTGCTCAACACATTGTCAGCTGCACAGTAATATTGCTCAACACACTGTCAGCTGCACAGTAATATTGCACAACACACTGTCAGCTGTACAATAATATTGCTCAACACACTGGCAGCTGCACAGTAATATTGCTCAACACTGTCAGCTGCACAGTACTATTGCTCAACACACTGTCAGCTGCACAATAATATTGCTCAGCACACTGTCAGCTGCACAATAATATTGCTCAGCACACTGTCAGCTGCACAATAATATTGCTCAGCACACTGTCAGCTGCACAATAATATTGCTCAGCACACTGTCAGCTGCACAATAATATTGCTCAGCACACTGTCAGCTGCACAATAATATTGCTCAGCACACTGTCAGCTGCACAGTAATATTGCTCAACACTGAGCCATCAAGGTGACTCTTTATTACTTACTGAGCACAGCGTCAACTGCGTCACTCTTCATTACTAAATTATCAAGTTATGACTTTATTAGTAGTGACTTTATTGTGCACGTGTGTTATTGTTGTTGTTGTTGTAGTTGTTGTTGTTGTTGTTGTTGTTGTTGTTGTTGTTGTTGTTGTTGTTCAGAGCGTGGACTCCTACACCTGCGGCCTTATTGTCAAACACACACATCTGTTTTTTATTAATAATATCGTTGGTATCTGTTATTACAACTATTTACTCAATACAGGGACACTTGTACTCGCCTAGTTGTGTTTGTGGGGGTTGAGCTCTGGCTCTCTCGGCCCGCCTCTCAACTGTCAATCTACCTTTTTACTTGTACTCCTGAATCTTTTCAATTTCTTTAATCGGGAATGAATAGTGTATTTGCAGCTGTATTTTTCCGTAATCTCCCGTGTGGGCTGTACAAGGAACTCTCATTAAGTTGCTGTATTGTTGAGAAATCAGTAGGAGCCTTCAGCAAGGGTTCGATCCCCCTGCTGGGGTTGGACTGCTTCTACTCCCCGGCTCCGGGGAGTACAAGAACTCCAGAAACTCTCTGCAGGTATGTTCCAGGTAAGCAGTAGCGGAGGTTGAGCTTTGGCTCTTTGGTCCCGCCTCTCAACCGTCAGTCTACTGTTGAATAGATTCTTGAGCTTCTCGAGCTCTATCAAATCTACATTATAAACTGTGTATGGGGTCAGCCTCCATCACATCACTGCCTAATGCATTTCACTTGCTAACTACTCTGACACTGAAAAAAAATCTTTCTAATGGCTCATTTTGGTATTACGTTTCTACCTGTGTTCCCTTGTTCGTGTTCCACCAGTGCTAAATAGTTTGTCTTAGTCCACCCTGTCAATTCCCCTGAGTATTTTGTAGGTAGTTATCATGTCTCCCCCTACTCTTCTGTTGTCCAGGAATGGTTCTATATATTGTGTGACTAGCACAATGTTCAGCCATTTATGGAGGAAGCTGTAAATGTACACACCCGGGTATTAATGACCATACCACTGTTAGACTCAGTGCATATGAATGATTATTTACTTAAAACATTTATATGAAAATTGACATGATTGTAAATTGTATGACACGTGTGTGTAGGAAGCAATTTGAGACTTTGAACTTATAAATGAAAAATTCTTTTTGAGATCAAGTAATACATTTCTTTTTTTCGTGTTTACTAATTATTCAGTAAAAGGGAAAAATGTTTGGATCAAATATTTTGTTTTAAATATCACCTTTTCATTTTGATAGACAATCATGATATTTATTTTGGAATTTCGAGTAAATTGACAGTCAATGATATGTTAATTGATATTGCCATTTATTGTAGGTGCTTTGTTCATGTGCATTATCGACCAGATTATACATTGCTGATTGCTGGTGTTGACTTCTTGATGTGTAGTGCCTCAAAGATGTCAAGCCGCCTGCTATCGCTGTATCTATCGATGTATCTATCAAACAACACAGAAATCATCGATAGATACAGCGATAGCAGGCGGCTTGACATCTGCGAGGCACTACACATCAAGAAGTCAACACCAGCAATCAACAGCCAATTAATGCACAACTATATTCTACCCACTTCAAGACTCCGCTCCAATATAGAAGCATCAAGAAATATGGGCCAATAGGTCCTCTGCAATTACTTCCATTCTTACCTGCAATACCCATTGTTTCGTGTTCTGGCTTGTGTTGAAAGTTTGTTTTCACCTCATACAAAACTGTTGTAACATATCACCTCACCCAAATGCAGGTATAAAAAATCGAAGATGTTTAAGCTCTATTCAGTTATAGTTGTGTGTGTGTGTAAACTAAAGTCTTTGAAAATGTAATAAGTTTTACAAAACGCGCTCAAGTGTCGCGTCAGACTAGAAACAAAAATGAATTTTGGAGAATTGATTTTTCATTTACCATCAACAGTGAAAAGAAACATTAGAAAGAACGAAAAAATTCGTGTTAGAATTATTAATCTTACTTTTTCGGTCATATTAATAATTATATATATATATATATATATATATATATATATATATATATATATATATATATATATATATATATATATATATATATATATATATATATATATATATATATATATATATATATATATATATATATATATATATATATATATATATATATTTCATTGAATATGACCGCATATTCTGTATTTATTATTTTCTAGTTTAGGGCTTCTATCCCTCTATTTTCTTAGCATCAGGGCTTAATTGAAATAGGAGTTCTCCAAAACTCATTTTCGTACTTTTAAGGTGAAGAAAAGAAGTGATTTACTATAGAGTGTATTACACTTATTTATATAATTTGCACAACGTACGTACGTTGTGCAAATACAGAATATGCGGTCATATTCAATGAAACATGTTTGAAAGAAAACCTGCTGCCAGTATACACCAATATATATATATATATATATATATATATATATATATATATATATATATATATATATATATATATATATATATATATATATATATATATGTATATATATATACCAATATATATATATATATATTGGTAGCAGTCTTTCTTGTCAACATATATTGTTGAATATATATATATATATTTTTTTTTTTGAGATATATACAATAGTTGTTACGTTCTTGTACACATGACCGAAAGGGTAAGATTAATGATTCTAACACGAATCTTCTCAATATTTCTTACGTTTTTCTTCACTGTCGGGGGGTAATTGAAAAATTAACTCTCCAAAGTGCATTTTCTTATTTTTTATTTATGGTCTGACGTCTAAAAGCGTTTTGCAAGGGCTTCTCACATTTTCAAAGACAGGTTTACACATCATTTCATGCTTATATTCGTTTTGAGTGAGGTGACAAAAGATAGAACTCGAATCAATGGATAATATATATATATATATATATATATATATATATATATATATATATATATATATATATATATATATATATGTATATATATATATATATATATATATATATATATATATATATATATATATATATATATATATATATATATATATATATATATATATATATATATGTATATATATATATATATATTAATAGGGTATTAATATGAAAATATATACCCTATTAATATATATATATATATTAATAGGGTATATATATATATATATTAATAGGGTATTAATATGAAATTAATACCCTATTAATGCCACCTCGTGTTCTGTCTTGTGTTGATGAAATTAATACCCTATTAATGCCACCTCACCCCATCCACCTCACTAAAATGTAGATATAAAATCGGAGATGCGTAAGTTCTATTCAGTTGTGTATTTGTAAACTAAAGTCTTTGAAAATGTAATAAGTTTTACGAAACGCGCTCGTGTCGCGTCAGACTAGAAATAAAAATGAATTTTGGAGAATTGATTTTTGATTTACCTCCAACAGTGAAAAGAAATGTACGAAAGATTGAGAAAATTCGTGTTAGAATTATTAATCTTACTTTTTCGGTCATATTTAATAATATATGTCTACAGGAAAGACTGCTACCAAAATATACTAATATATATATATATATATATATATATATATATATATATATATATATATATATATATATATATATATATATATATATATATATATATATATGTATTTGAGAGCATAATAATGAAAGTAACTACAGAAGGCCTTTCGGCCCATATTTTCTCTTGCTGCTATGTTGGTTCGGGGTCTTGAAGTGGGTAGAATATAGTTGTGTTATGAGTTCTACATTTTGGAATAAAGACCTTCATAAGTTCCAAGCCTCCACTTTTTCAGAGAATCAAAGCAGTCACCAGCCTAGAGTACATATTTTGTCCTAAACATTGCTTCAATATTCAGGACACAGAAAACTGGCCTTCCAGTCACCTGGGCTGTAGGAGACTCGAACAGCGAACCCCAGCGTCTCGAGGTTCGTTTATTTAAGCCAAATCTTCTCTGGCTAAAGTTGGTAATTCTTCCCACGCCGGAGCCGCGTCGCCTGATCCTTCTGGAGGAGTGAGGGAGGGAGTACAAGTACACACCCACAGCTGTCAACACCCAAGAACACACCCACAGCTGTCAACACCCAAGAACACACCCACAGCTGTCAACACCCAAGAACACACCCACAGCTGTCAACACCCAAGAATACACACACAGCTGTCAACACCCAAGAACACAACCACAGCTGTCAACACCCAAGAACACACCCACAGCTGTCAACACCCAAGAACACACCCACAGCTGTCAACACCCAAGAATACACACACAGCTGTCAACACCCAAGAACACAACCACAGCTGTCAACACCCAAGAACACACCCACAGCTGTCAACACCCAAGAACACACACACAGCTGTCAACACCCAAGAACACACACACAGCTGTCAACACCCAAGAACACACCCACAGCTGTCAACACCCAAGAACACACCCACAGCTGTCAACACCCAAGAACACACCCACAGCTGTCAACACCCAAGAACACACCCACAGCTGTCAACACCCAAGAACACACACACAGCTGTCAACACCCAAGAACACACCCACAGCTGTCAACACCCAAGAACACAACCACAGCTGTCAACACCCAAGAACACACCCACAGCTGTCAACACCCAAGAACACACCCACAGCTGTCAACACCCAAGAACACACACACAGCTGTCAACACCCAAGAACACACCCACAGCTGTCAACACCCAAGAACACACACACAGCTGTCAACACCCAAGAACACACCCACAGCTGTCAACACCTAAAAACACACCCACAGCTGTCAACACCCAAGAACACACCCACAGCTGTCAACACCCAAGAACACACACACAGCTGTCAACACCCAAGAACACACCCACAGCTGTCAACACCTAAGAACACACCCACAGCTGTCAACACCCAAGAACACACCCACAGCTGTCAACACCCAAGAACACACCCACAGCTGTCAACACCCAAGAACACACACACAGCTGTCAACACCCAAGAACACACCCACAGCTGTCAACACCCAAGAACACACCCACAGCTGTCAACACCCAAGAACACACCCACAGCTGTCAACACCCAAGAACACAACCACAGCTGTCAACACCCAAGAACACACCAACAGCTGTCAACACCCAAGAACACACCCACAGCTGTCAACACCCAAGAACACACCCACAGCTGTCAACACCCAAGAACACACCCACAGCTGTCAACACCTAAGAACACACCCACAGCTGTCAACACCCAAGAACACACACACAGCTGTCAACACCCAAGAACACACCCACAGCTGTCAACACCTAAGAACACACCCACAGCTGTCAACACCCAAGAACACACCCACAGCTGTCAACACCCAAGAACACACACACAGCTGTCAACACCCAGGAACACACCCACAGCTGTCAACACCTAAGAACACACCCACAGCTGTCAACACCCAAGAACACACCCACAGCTGTCAACACCCAAGAACACACCCACAGCTGTCAACACCGAAGAACACACCCACAGCTGTCAACACCCAAGAACACACACACAGCTGTCAACACCCAAGAACACACACACAGCTGTCAACACCCAAGAACACACCCACAGCTGTCAACACCCAAGAACACACACACAGCTGTCAACACCCAGGAACACACCCACAGCTGTCAACACCTAAGAACACACCCACAGCTGTCAACACCCAAGAACACACCCACAGCTGTCAACACCCAAGAACACACCCACAGCTGTCAACACCGAAGAACACACCCACAGCTGTCAACACCCAAGAACACACACACAGCTGTCAACACCCAGGAACACACCCACAGCTGTCAACACCTAAGAACACACCCACAGCTGTCAACACCCAAGAACACACCCACAGCTGTCAACACCCAAGAACACACCCACAGCTGTCAACACCGAAGAACACACCCACAGCTGTCAACACCCAAGAACACACACACAGCTGTCAACACCCAAGAACACACACACAGCTGTCAACACCCAAGAACACACACACAGCTGTCAACACCCAAGAACACACCCACAACTGTCAACACCCAAGAACACACCCACAGCTGTCAACACCCAAGAACACACCCACAGCTGTCAACACCCAAGAACACACACACAGCTGTCAACACCCAAGAACACACCCACAACTGTCAACACCCAAGAACACACACACAGCTGTCAACACCCAAGAACACACACACAGCTGTCAACACCCAAGAACACACCCACAACTGTCAACACCCAAGAACACACCCACAGCTGTCAACACCCAAGAACACACACACAGCTGTCAACACCCAAGAACACACCCACAACTGTCAACACCCAAGAACACACCCACAGCTGTCAACACCCAAGAACACACCCACAGCTGTCAACACCCAAGAACACACCCACAGCTGTCAACACCGAAGAACACACCCACAGCTGTCAACACCCAAGAACACACACACAGCTGTCAACACCCAAGAACACACACACAGCTGTCAACACCCAAGAACACACACACAGCTGTCAACACCCAAGAACACACCCACAACTGTCAACACCCAAGAACACACCCACAGCTGTCAACACCCAAGAACACACCCACAGCTGTCAACACCCAAGAACACACACACAGCTGTCAACACCCAAGAACACACCCACAGCTGTCAACACCCAAGAACACACCCACAGCTGTCAACACCCAAGAACACACCCACAGCTGTCAACACCCAAGAACACACCCACAGCTGTCAACACCCAAGAACACACACACAGCTGTCAACACCCAAGAACACACACACAGCTGTCAACACCCAAGAACACACACACAGCTGTCAACACCCAAGAACACACCCACAACTGTCAACACCCAAGAACACACACACAGCTGTCAACACCCAAGAACACACCCACAGCTGTCAACACCCAAGAACACACACACAGCTGTCAACACCCAAGAACACACACACAGCTGTCAACACCCAAGAACACACCCACAACTGTCAACACCCAAGAACACACCCACAGCTGTCAACACCCAAGAACACACCCACAGCTGTCAACACCCAAGAACACACACACAGCTGTCAACACCCAAGAACACACCCACAGCTGTCAACACCCAAGAACACACACACAGCTGAGAACACCGACATATTTTATCCTTCCTTTCAGGATAAAACAGAACAGAGCTGAACGTAGCACTGAATATCCAATCCTCCACTTGAGAGTTTTCCGTCTCATTTGTCTCATGGATCTCCTGAGAGATCTCATTGATGTCTCTCATGAGAATGCGAACGTTTGCTCTATATGAGAACTCCAACATACCTTCCTACCCCAAAAATCGAACGTTTAAAGAGGCTGAAACAACGTTTAGTGAACAACCCGCGCTAATTAAGAGGGCTGAATACAGCGTCCACAGCACTGTTGATGTTACCGATCCAAGGAAAATCTAACAGTGAAAATACATTCCAATAATTTCTTTGTTTTCTGAGGAGGGCATTGACCATACTTCCCCAGACGGGGAAAAAAGCAAGCGGATGGTGGGGGAAGTTTCCCTAGACACTGATGTCTCTTTCAGGCATCAATCTTTTCCAACTTTTGCTGAAGGTTTTTATGTAGATTTATGAAGTGTAGTGAGGCAGCTGGTGTAGTGGGGCAGCTGGTGTAGTGAGGCAGCTGGTGTAGTGGGGCAGTTGGTGGTGTAGTGAGGCAGCTGGTGTAGTGGGGCAGTTGGTGGTGTAGTGGGGCAGTTGGTGGTGTAGTGAGGCAGTTGGTGTAGTGAGGCAGTTGGTGGTGTAGTGAGGCAGTTGGTGGTGTAGTGAGGCAGTTGGTGGTGTAGTGAGGCAGCTGGTGTAGTGAGGCAGTTGGTGGTGTAGTGAGGCAGTTGGTGGTGTAGTGGGGCAGTTGGTGGTGTAGTGGGCCATCTGGTGGTGTAGTGAGGCAGTTGGTGTAGTGAGGCAGCTGGTGTAGTGGGGCAGCTGGTGTATTGGGCCAGCTGGTGGTGTAGTGGGGCAGTTGGTGTAGTGGGGCAGCTGGTGTAGTGGGGCAGTTGGTGGTGTAGTGGGCCAGCTGGTGTAGTGGGCCAGCTGGTGGTGTAGTGGGGCAGTTGGTGGTGTAGTGGGGCAGTTGGTGGTGTAGTGGGGCAGTTGGTGTAGTGGGGCAGTTGGTGTAGTGGGGCAGCTGGTGTACTGGGGCAGCTGGTGTAGTGGGGCAGTTGGTGTAGTGAGGCAGCTGGTGTAGTGGGGCAGCTGGTGTAGTGAGGCAGTTGGTGTAGTGAGGCAGCTGGTGTAGTGGGGCAGCTGGTGTAGTGGGGCAGCTGGTGGTGTAGTGGGGCAGTTGGTGTAGTGGGGCAGCTGGTGTAGTGGGGCAGCTGGTGGTGTAGTGAGGCAGCTGGTGTAGTGGGGCAGTTGGTGTTGTGAGGCAGCTGGTGTAGTGGGGCAGCTGGTGTAGTGGGGCAGTTGGTGGTGTAGTGGGGCAGTTGGTGGTGTAGTGAGGCAGTTTGTGGTGTAGTGAGGCAGTTGGTGGTGTAGTGGGGCAGTTGGTGGTGTAGTGGGGCAGTTGGTGGTGTAGTGGGGCAGTTGGTGGTGTTGTGAGGCAGTTGGTGGTGTAGTGGGGCAGTTGGTGGTGTAGTGGGGCAGTTGGTGGTGTAGTGAGGCAGTTGGTGGTGTAGTGAGGCAGTTGGTGGTGTAGTGGGGCAGTTGGTGGTGTAGTGGGGCAGTTGGTGGTGTAGTGGGGCAGTTGGTGGTGTAGTGAGGCAGTTGGTGGTGTAGTGGGGCAGTTGGTGGTGTAGTGAGGCAGTTGGTGGTGTAGTGAGGCAGTTGGTGGTGTAGTGGGGCAGTTGGTGGTGTAGTGAGGCAGTTGGTAGTGTAGTGAGGCAGTTGGTGGTGTAGTGGGGCAGTTGGTGGTGTAGTGGGGCAGTTGGTGGTGTAGTGGGGCAGTTGGTGGTGTAGTGGGGCAGTTGGTGGTGTAGTGGGGCAGTTGGTGGTGTAGTGGGGCAGTTGGTGGTGTAGTGGGCAGCTGGTGTAGTGGGGCAGTTGGTGGTGTAGTGAGGCAGTTGGTGGTGTAGTGGGGCAGTTGGTGGTGTAGTGGGGCAGTTGGTGGTGTAGTGGGGCAGTTGGTGGTGTAGTGGGGCAGGTGGTGTAGTGGGGCAGTTGGTGGTGTAGTGAGGCAGTTGGTGGTGTAGTGGGGCAGTTGGTGGTGTAGTGGGGCAGTTGGTGGTGTAGTGGGGCAGTTGGTGGTGTAGTGGGGCAGCTGGTGTAGTGGGGCAGTTGGTGGTGTAGTGGGGCAGTTGGTGGTGTAGTGGGGCAGTTGGTGGTGTAGTGGGGCAGTTGGTGGTGTAGTGAGGCAGTTGGTGGTGTAGTGGGGCAGTTGGTGGTGTAGTGGGGCAGTTGGTGGTGTAGTGGGGCAGTTGGTGGTGTAGTGAGGCAGTTGGTGGTGTAGTGGGGCAGTTGGTGGTGTAGTGGGGCAGTTGGTGGTGTAGTGGGGCAGTTGGTGGTGTAGTGGGGCAGTTGGTGGTGTAGTGGGGCAGTTGGTGGTGTAGTGGGGCAGTTGGTGGTGTAGTGGGGCAGTTGGTGGTGTAGTGGGGCAGTTGGTGGTGTAGTGAGGCAGTTGGTGGTGTAGTGGGGCAGTTGGTGGTGTAGTGAGGCAGTTGGTGGTGTAGTGGGGCAGTTGGTGGTGTAGTGAGGCAGTTGGTGGTGTAGTGAGGCAGTTGGTGGTGTAGTGGGGCAGTTGGTGGTGTAGTGAGGCAGTTGGTGGTGTAGTGAGGCAGTTGGTGGTGTAGTGAGGCAGTTGGTGGTGTAGTGAGGCAGTTGGTGGTGTAGTGAGGCAGTTGGTGGTGTAGTGGGGCAGGTGGTGTAGTGAGGCAGTTGGTGGTGTAGTGGGGCAGTTGGTGGTGTAGTGGGGCAGTTGGTGGTGTAGTGGGGCAGCTGGTGTAGTGAGGCAGTTGGTGGTGTAGTGAGGCAGTTGGTGGTGTAGTGAGGCAGTTGGTGGTGTAGTGGGGCAGCTGGTGTAGTGAGGCAGTTGGTGGTGTAGTGAGGCAGTTGGTGGTGTAGTGGGGCAGTTGGTGGTGTAGTGAGGCAGTTGGTGGTGTAGTGAGGCAGTTGGTGGTGTAGTGAGGCAGTTGGTAGTGTAGTGGGGCAGTTGGTGGTGTAGTGGGGCAGTTGGTGGTGTAGTGGGGCAGTTGGTGGTGTAGTGGGGCAGTTGGTGGTGTAGTGGGGCAGTTGGTGGTGTAGTGAGGCAGTTGGTGGTGTAGTGAGGCAGTTGGTGGTGTAGTGAGGCAGTTGGTGGTGTAGTGGGGCAGTTGGTGGTGTAGTGGGGCAGGTGGTGTAGTGGGGCAGTTGGTGGTGTAGTGGGGCAGTTGGTGGTGAAGTGAGGCAGTTGGTGGTGTAGTGAGGCAGTTGGTGGTGTAGTGGAGCAGTTGGTGGTGTAGTGGGGCAGGTGGTGTAGTGGGGCAGTTGGTGGTGTAGTGAGGCAGTTGGTTGTGTAGTGAGGCAGTTGGTGGTGTAGTAAGGCAGTTAGTGGTGTAGTGGGGCAGTTGGTGGTGTAGTGGGGCAGTTGGTGGTGTAGTGGAGCAGATGGTGGTGTAATGAGGCAGTTGGTGGTGTAGTGGGGCAGTTGGTGGTGTAGTGGGGCAGTTGGTGGTGTAGTGGGGCAGTTGGTGGTGTAGTGAGGCAGTTGGTGGTGTAGTGGGGCAGTTGGTGGTGTAGTGGGGCAGTTGGTGGTGTAGTGAGGCAGTTGGTGGTGTAGTGGGGCAGTTGGTGGTGTAGTGGGGCAGTTGGTGGTGTAGTGAGGCAGTTGGATGTGTAGTGGGGCAGTTGGTGGTGTAGTGAGGCAGTTGGTGGTGTAGTGAGGCAGTTGGTGGTGTAGTGGGGCAGTTGGTGGTGTAGTGGGCAGTTGGTGGTGTAGTGGGCAGTTGGTGGTGTAGTGGGGCAGTTGGTGGTGTAGTGGGGCAGGTGGTGTAGTGAGGCAGTTGGTGGTGTAGTGAGGCAGTTGGTGGTGTAGCGAGGCAGTTGGTAGTGTAGTGGGGCAGTTGGTGGTGTAGTGGGGCAGTGGTGGTGTAGTGAGGCAGTTGGTGGTGTAGTGGGGCAGTTGGTGGTGTAGTGAGGCAGTTGGTGGTGTAGTGGAGGCAGTTGGTGGTGTAGTGGGGGCAGTTGGTGGTGTAGTGAGGTCCAGTTTGGTGGTGTAGTGGGGCAGAGGGTGGTGTAGTGGGGGCAGGTGGTGTAGTGGTGCTAGTTGGTGGTGTAGTGGCAGTTGGTGGTGTAGTGAGGCAGTGGTTGGTGTAGTGGGGCAGTTGGTGGTGTAGTGAGGGCAGTTGGTGGGGTAGTGAGGCAGTAGTGGTGGTGTAGTGAGGGCAGTTGGTGGTGTAGGAGGGCAGTTGGTGGTGTAGTGGGGCAGTTTGTGGTGTAGTGGGCAGTTGTTGGTGTAGTGGGGCAGATGGTGGTGTAGTTGGGGTGGGCAGTTTGGTGTAGTGAGGCAGTTGGTGGTGTAGATGAGGGCAGTTGTGTGTGGGGCAGTTGTGGTGTGTGGGCAGTTGTGGTGGTAGTGGGGCAGTTGGTGGTGTAGTGGGGGCAGTTGGTGGTGTAGTCGGGGCAGTTGGTGGTGTAAGTGAGGAAGTTGTGGTGTAGTGAGGGTCAGTTGGTGGTGTAGTGGGAGCAGTTGGTGGTTTAGTGGGGGGCAGGTGTGGTGTAGTGAGGGCAGTTTGGTGGTGTAGTGAGGCCAGGTTGGTGGTGTAGTTGAGGCCAGTTGGTGGTGTAGTGGGGCAGTTGGTGTAGTGGGGCAGTTGGTGGTGTAGTGGGGCAGTTGGTGTAGTGGGGCAGTTGGTGGTGTAGTGGGGCAGTTGGTGGTGTAGTGGGGCAGTTGGTGGTGTAGTGGGCAGTTGGTGGTGTAGTGAGGCAGTTGGTGGTGTAGTGAGGCAGTTGGTGGTGTAGTGGGGCAGTTGGTGGTGTAGTGGGGCAGTTGGTGGTGTAGTGGGGCAGTTGGTGGTGTAGTGGGGCAGTTGGTGTAGTGGGCAGTTGGTGGTGTAGTGGGCAGTTGGTGTAGTGGGCAGTTGGTGGTGTAGTGGGCAGTTGGTGGTGTAGTGGGGCAGTTGGTGGTGTAGTGGGGCAGTTGGTGGTGTAGTGGGGCAGTTGGTGTGTAGTGGGCAGTTGGTGGTGTAGTGGGGCAGTTGGTGGTGTAGTGGGGCAGTTGGTGGTGTAGTGGGGCAGTTGGTGGTGTAGTGGGCAGTTGGTGGTGTAGTGGGGCAGTTGGTGGTGTAGGGGCAGTTGGTGGTGTAGTGGGCAGTTGGTGGTGTAGTGGGGCAGTTGGTGGTGTAGTGGGCAGTTGGTGGTGTAGTGGGGCAGTTGGTGGTGTAGTGGGCAGTTGGTGGTGTAGTGGGGCAGTTGGTGGTGTAGTGGGGCAGTTGGTGGTGTAGTGGGCAGTTGGTGGTGTAGTGGGCAGTTGGTGGTGTAGTGGGGCAGTTGGTGGTGTAGTGGGGCAGTTGTGGTGTAGTGGGGCAGTTGGTGGTGTAGTGGGGCAGTTGGTGGTGTAGTGGGCAGTTGGTGTGTAGTGGCAGTTGGTGGTGTAGTGGGCAGTTGGTGGTGTAGTGGGGCAGTTGGTGGTGTAGTGGGGCAGTTGGTGGTGTAGTGAGGCAGTTGGTGGTGTAGTGGGGCAGTTGGTGGTGTAGTGGGGCAGTTGGTGGTGTAGTGGGGCAGTTGGTGGTGTAGTGGGGCAGTTGGTGGTGTAGTGGGCAGTTGGTGGTGTAGTGAGGCAGTTGGTGGTGTAGTGGGCAGTTGGTGGTGTAGTGAGGCAGTTGGTGGTGTAGTGGGCAGTTGGTGGTGTAGTGGGGCAGTTGGTGGTGTAGTGGGGCAGTTGGTGGTGTAGTGGGGCAGTTGGTGGTGTAGTGGGGCAGTTGGTGGTGTAGTGGGGCAGTTGGTGGTGTAGTGGGGCAGTTGGTGGTGTAGTGGGGCAGTTGGTGGTGTAGTGAGGCAGTTGGTGGTGTAGTGGGGCAGTTGGTGGTGTAGTGGGCAGTTGGTGGTGTAGTGGGGCAGTTGGTGGTGTAGTGAGGCAGTTGGTGGTGTAGTGGGGCAGTTGGTGGTGTAGTGGGCAGTTGGTGGTGTAGTGGGGCAGTGGTGTAGTGGGCAGTTGGTGGTGTAGTGGGGCAGTTGGTGGTGTAGTGGGGCAGTTGGTGGTGTAGTGGGCAGTTGGTGGTGTAGTGGGGCAGTTGGTGGTGTAGTGGGCAGTTGGTGGTGTAGTGGGGCAGTTGGTGGTGTAGTGAGGCAGTTGGTGGTGTAGTGGGGCAGTTGGTGTAGTGGGGCAGTTGGTGGTGTAGTGGGGCAGTTGGTGGTGTAGTGGGGCAGTTGGTGGTGTAGTGGGGCAGTTGGTGGTGTAGTGAGGCAGTTGGTGGTGTAGGGGCAGTTGGTGGTGTAGTGGGGCAGTTGGTGGTGTAGTGGGGCAGTTGGTGGTGTAGTGGGGCAGTTGGTGGTGTAGTGGGGCAGTTGGTGGTGTAGTGGGCAGTTGGTGGTGTAGTGGGCAGTTGGTGGTGTAGTGGGGCAGTTGGTGGTGTAGTGGGGCAGTTGGTGGTGTAGTGGGGCAGTTGGTGGTGTAGTGAGGCAGTTGGTGGTGTAGTGGGGCAGTTGGTGGTGTAGTGGGGCAGTTGGTGGTGTAGTGAGGCAGTTGGTGGTGTAGTGGGGCAGTTGGTGGTGTAGTGAGGCAGTTGGTGGTGTAGTGGGGCAGTTGGTGGTGTAGTGAGGCAGTTGGTGGTGTAGTGGGGCAGTTGGTGGTGTAGTGGGGCAGTTGGTGGTGTAGTGGGGCAGTTGGTGGTGTAGTGAGGCATTGGTGGTGTAGTGGGGCAGTTGGTGGTGTAGTGGGGGCAGTTGGTGGTGTAGTGGGGCAGTGGTGGTGTAGTGGGGCAGTTGGTGGTGTAGTGGGGCAGTTGGTGGTGTAGTGAGGCAGTTGGTGGTGTAGTGGGGCAGTTTGGTGTGTAAGTGGGGCAGTTGGTGGTGTAGTGAGGCAGTTGGTGGTGTAGTGGGGCAGTTGGTGTGTAGTGGGCAGTTGGTGGTGTAGTGAGGCAGTTGGTGGTGTAGTGGAGGCAGTTGGTGGTGTAGTGGGGCAGTTGGTGGTGTAGTGAGGGGCAGTTGGTGGTGTAGTGGGGCAGTTGGTGGTGTTAGTGGGGCAGTTGGTGTGTAGTGGGGCAGGTGGTGTAGTGAGGCAGTTGGTGGTGTAGTGAGGCAGTTGGTGGTGTAGTGAGGCAGTGTGGGTATGTGTGGGGGCAGTTGGTGGTGTAGTGGGGCAGTTGGTGGTGTAGTGGGGCAGTTGGTGGTGTAGTGGGGCAGTTGGTGGTGTAGTGAGGCAGTTGGTGGTGTAGTGAGGCAGTTGGTGGTGTAGTGGGGGCAGGTTGGTGGTGTAGTGGGGCAGTTGGTGGTGTTAGAGGGGCAGTTGGTGGTGTAGTGGGCAGTTGGTGGTGTAGTGAGGCAGTTGGTGGTGTAGGGAGGCAGTTGGTGGTGTAGTGAGGCAGTTGGTGGTGTAGTGGGGCAGTTGGTGGTGTAGTGAGGCAGTTGGTGGTGTAGTGGGGCAGATGGTGGTGTAGTGGGGCAGTTGGTGGTAGTGGGGCAGTTTGGTGGTGTAGTGGGGCAGTTGGTGGTAGTGGGGCAGTTGGTGGTGTAGTGGGGCAGTTGGTGGTGTAGTGGGGGCAGTTGGTGGTGTAGTGGGCAGTTGGTGGTGTAGTGAGGCAGTTGGTGGTGTAGTGAGGCAGTTGGTGGTGTAGTGGGGCATGTTGGTGGTGTAGTGGGCAGTTGGTGGTGTAGTGGGGCAGATGGTGGGTGTAGTGGGGCAGTTGGTGTAGTGGGCATTGTGTGTAGTGGGGCAGTTGGTGGTGTAGTGGGGCAGTTGGTGGTGTAGTGGGGCAGTTGGTGGTGTAGTGGGGCAGTTGGTGGTGTAGTGGGGCAGTTGGTGTGTAGTGGGGCAGTTGGTGGTGTAGTGGGGCAGTTGGTGGTGTAGTGAGGGCAGTTGGTGGTGTAGTGAGGCAGTTGTGGTGTAGTGAGGCAGTTGGTGGTGTAGTGGGCAGTTGGTGGTGTAGTGGGCAGTTGGTGGTGTAGTGAGGCAGTTGGTGGTGTAGTGGGGCAGTTGGTGGTGTAGTGGGGCAGTTGGTGGTGTAGTGAGGCAGTTGGTGTGTAGTGAGGCAGTTGGTGGTGTAGTGGGGCAGTTGGTGAGTGTAGTGGGGCAGTTGGTGGTGTAGTGAGGCAGTTGTGGTGTAGTGGAGGCAGTTGGTGGTGTAGTGGGGCAGTTGGTGGTGTAGTGGGGCAGTTGGTGGTGTAGTGAGGCAGTTGGTGGTGTAGTGGGGCAGTTGGTGGTGTAGTGGGCAGTTGGTGGTGTAGTGGCAGTTGGTGGTGTAGTGGGCAGTTGGTGGTGTAGTGGGGCAGTTGGTGGTGTAGTGGGGCAGTTGGTGGTGTAGTGAGGCAGTTGGTGGTGTAGTGGGGCAGTTGGTGTGTAGTGAGGCAGTTGGTGGTGTAGTGGGGCAGGTGGTGTAGTGGGGCAGTTGGTGGTGTAGTGGGGCAGTTGGTGGTGTAGTGGGGCAGTTGGTGGTGTAGTGAGGCAGTTGGTGGTGTAGTGGGGCAGTTGGTGGTGTAGTGGGCAGTTGGTGGTGTAGTGGGGCAGTTGGTGGTGTAGTGAGGCAGTTGGTGGTGTAGTGGGGCAGTTTGGTGTAGTGGGGCAGTTGGTGGTGTAGTGGGGCAGTTGGTGGTGTAGTGGGGCAGTTGGTGGTGTAGTGGGGCAGTTGGTGGTGTAGTGAGGCAGTTGGTGGTGTAGTGGGGCAGTTGGTGGTGTAGTGGGCAGTTGGTGGTGTAGTGGGGCAGTTGGTGGTGTAGTGGGGCAGTTGGTGGTGTAGTGGGCAGTTGGTGGTGTAGTGGGGCAGTTGGTGGTGTAGTGGGGCAGTTGGTGGTGTAGTGGGGCAGTTGGTGGTGTAGTGGGGCAGTTGGTGGTGTAGTGGGGCAGTTGGTGGTGTAGTGAGGCAGTTGGTGGTGTAGTGGGGCAGTTGGTGGTGTAGTGGGGCAGTTGGTGGTGTAGTGAGGCAGTTGGTGGTGTAGTGGGGCAGTTGGTGGTGTAGTGAGGCAGTTGGTGGTGTAGTGGGGCAGTTGGTGGTGTAGTGAGGCAGTTGGTGGTGTAGTGGGGCAGTTGGTGGTGTAGTGGGGCAGTTGGTGGTGTAGTGGGGCAGTTGGTGGTGTAGTGAGGCAGTTGGTGGTGTAGTGGGGCAGTTGGTGGTGTAGTGGGGCAGTTGGTGGTGTAGTGAGGCAGTTGGTGGTGTAGTGGGGCAGTTGGTGGTGTAGTGGGGCAGTTGGTGGTGTAGTGAGGCAGTTGGTGTGTAGTGGGGCAGTTGGTGGTGTAGTGGGGCAGTTGGTGGTGTAGTGAGGCAGTTGGTGGTGTAGTGGGGCAGTTGGTGGTGTAGTGGGGCAGTTGGTGGTGTAGTGAGGCAGTTGGTGGTGTAGTGAGGCAGTTGGTGGTGTAGTGGGGCAGTTGGTGGTGTAGTGGGGCAGTTGGTGGTGTAGTGGGGCAGTTGGTGGTGTAGTGGGGCAGTTGGTGGTGTAGTGGGGCAGGTGGTGTAGTGAGGCAGTTGGTGGTGTAGTGGGCAGTTGGTGGTGTAGTGAGGCAGTTGGTGTGTAGTGGGGCAGTTGGTGGTGTAGTGGGGCAGTTGGTGGTGTAGTGGGCAGTTGGTGGTGTAGTGGGGCAGTTGGTGGTGTAGTGCAGTTGGTGGTGTAGTGGGCAGTTGGTGGTGTAGTGGGCAGTTGGTGGTGTAGTGGGGCAGTTGGTGGTGTAGTGAGGCAGTTGGTGGTGTAGTGGGGCAGTTGGTGGTGTAGTGGGCAGTTGGTGGTGTAGTGGGCAGTTGGTGGTGTAGTGAGGCAGTTGGTGGTGTAGTGGGGCAGTTGGTGGTGTAGTGAGGCAGTTGGTGGTGTAGTGGGGCAGTTGGTGTAGTGGGGCAGTTGGTGTAGTGGGGCAGTTGGTGGTGTAGTGGGGCAGTTGGTGTGTGGGGCAGTTGGTGGTGTAGTGGGGCAGTTGGTGGTGTAGTGGGGCAGTTGGTGGTGTAGTGGGGCAGTTGGTGGTGTAGTGAGGCAGTTGGTGGTGTAGTGAGGCAGTTGGTGGTGTAGTGGGGCAGTTGGTGGTGTGGGGCAGTTGGTGGTGTAGTGGGGCAGTTGGTGGTGTAGTGGGGCAGTTGGTGTAGTGGGCAGTTGGTGGTGTAGTGGGCAGTTGGTGTAGTGGGGCAGTTGGTGGTGTAGTGGGGCAGTTGGTGGTGTAGTGGGGCAGTTGGTGGTGTAGTGGGGCAGTTGGTGGTGTGTAGTGGGGCAGTTGGTGGTGTAGTGGGGCAGTTGGTGGTGTAGTGGGGCAGTTGGTGGTGTAGTGGGGCAGTTGGTGGTGTAGTGGGGCAGTTGGTGGTGTAGTGAGGCAGTTGGTGGTGTAGTGGGCAGTTGGTGGTGTAGTGAGGCAGTTGGTGGTGTAGTGGGGCAGTTGGTGGTGTAGTGGGGCAGTTGGTGGTGTAGTGGGCAGTTGGTGTGTAGTGAGGCAGTTGGTGGTGTAGTGGGGCAGTTGGTGGTGTAGTGGGCAGTTGGTGGTGTAGTGAGGCAGTTGGTGGTGTAGTGGGGCAGTTGGTGGTGTAGTGGGGCAGTTGGTGGTGTAGTGAGGCAGTTGGTGGTGTAGTGGGGCAGTTGGTGGTGTAGTGGGCAGTTGGTGGTGTAGTGAGGCAGTTGGTGGTGTAGTGGGGCAGTTGGTGGTGTAGTGAGGCAGTTGGTGGTGTAGTGGGGCAGTTGGTGGTGTAGTGGGGCAGTTGGTGGTGTAGTGAGGCAGTTGGTGGTGTAGTGAGGCAGTTGGTGGTGTAGTGGGGCAGTTGGTGGTGTAGTGGGGCAGTTGGTGGTGTAGTGGGGCAGTTGGTGGTGTAGTGGGGCAGTTGGTGGTGTAGTGGGGCAGGTGGTGTAGTGAGGCAGTTGGTGGTGTAGTGAGGCAGTTGGTGGTGTAGTGAGGCAGTTGGTAGTGTAGTGGGGCAGTTGGTGGTGTAGTGGGGCAGTTGGTGGTGTAGTGGGCAGTTGGTGGTGTAGTGGGGCAGTTGGTGGTGTAGTGAGGCAGTTGGTGGTGTAGTGAGGCAGTTGGTGGTGTAGTGGGGCAGTTGGTGGTGTAGTGGGGCAGTTGGTGGTGTAGTGAGGCAGTTGGTGGTGTAGTGGGGCAGTTGGTGGTGTAGTGGGCAGTTGGTGGTGTAGTGAGGCAGTTGGTGGTGTAGTGGCAGTTGGTGGTGTAGTGGGGCAGTTGGTGGTGTAGTGAGGCAGTTGGTGGTGTAGTGGGCAGTTGGTGGTGTAGTGGGCAGTTGGTGTAGTGGGGCAGTTGGTGGTGTAGTGGGGCAGTTGGTGTAGTGGGGCAGTTGGTGGTGTAGTGGGGCAGTTGGTGTGTAGTGGGGCAGTTGGTGGTGTAGTGGGCAGTTGGTGGTGTAGTGGGCAGTTGGTGGTGTAGTGAGGCAGTTGGTGGTGTAGTGGGCAGTTGGTGGTGTAGTGGGGCAGTTGGTGGTGTAGTGGGCAGTTGGTGGTGTAGTGGGGCAGTTGGTGTAGTGGGGCAGTTGGTGGTGTAGTGGGCAGTTGGTGGTAGTGGGGCAGTTGGTGGTGTAGTGGGGCAGTTGGTGGTGTAGTGGGGCAGTTGGTGGTGTAGTGGGCAGTTGGTGTGTAGTGGGGCAGTTGGTGGTGTAGTGGGGCAGTTGGTGGTGTAGTGGGCAGTTGGTGGTGTAGTGGGGCAGTTGGTGGTGTAGTGGGGCAGTTGGTGTGTAGTGAGGCAGTTGGTGGTGTAGTGGGGCAGTTGGTGGTGTAGTGAGGCAGTTGGTGGTGTAGTGAGGCAGTTGGTGGTGTAGTGGGGCAGTTGGTGGTGTAGTGGGCAGTTGGTGGTGTAGTGGGCAGTTGGTGGTGTAGTGGGCAGTTGGTGGTGTAGTGGGGCAGTTGGTGGTGTAGTGGGGCAGTTGGTGGTGTAGTGGGCAGTTGGTGGTGTAGTGAGGCAGTTGGTGGTGTAGTGGGGCAGTTGGTGGTGTAGTGGGGCAGTTGTGGTGTAGTGGGGCAGTTGGTGGTGTAGTGGGGCAGTTGGTGGTGTAGTGAGGCAGTTGGTGGTGTAGTGGGCAGTTGGTGGTGTAGTGGGGCAGTTGGTGGTGTAGTGGGGCAGTGGTGTAGTGGGCAGTTGGTGGTGTAGTGGGCAGTTGGTGTAGTGGGCAGTTGGTGGTGTAGTGAGGCAGTTGGTGGTGTAGTGGGGCAGTTGGTGGTGTAGTGGGGCAGTTGGTGGTGTAGTGGGCAGTTGGTGGTGTAGTGAGGCAGTTGGTGGTGTAGTGGGGCAGTTGGTGGTGTAGTGAGGCAGTTGGTGGTGTAGTGGGCAGTTGGTGGTGTAGTGGGGCAGTTGGTGTGTAGTGGGGCAGTTGGTGGTGTAGTGAGGCAGTTGGTGGTGTAGTGAGGCAGTTGGTGGTGTAGTGGGCAGTTGGTGGTGTAGTGGGCAGTTGGTGGTGTAGTGGGAGTTGGTGGTGTAGTGGGCAGTTGGTGGTGTAGTGGGGCAGTTGGTGGTGTAGTGGGGCAGTTGGTGGTGTAGTGGGGCAGTTGGTGGTGTAGTGAGTTGGTGGTGTAGTGGGGCAGTTGGTGGTGTAGTGAGGCAGTTGGTGGTGTAGTGGGGCAGTTGGTGTAGTGGGCAGTTGGTGGTGTAGTGGGGCAGTTGGTGGTGTAGTGGGGCAGTTGGTGGTGTAGTGAGGCAGTTGGTGGTGTAGTGGGGCAGTTGGTGGTGTAGTGGGCAGTTGGTGGTGTAGTGGGGCAGTTGGTGGTGTAGTGAGGCAGTTGGTGGTGTAGTGGGGCAGTTGGTGTAGTGGGGCAGTTGGTGGTGTAGTGGGCAGTTTGGTGTAGTGGGCAGTTGGTGGTGTAGTGGGGCAGTTGGTGGTGTAGTGAGGCAGTTGGTGGTGTAGTGGGGCAGTTGGTGGTGTAGTGGGGCAGTTGGTGGTGTAGTGGGGCAGTTGGTGGTGTAGTGGGCAGTTGGTGGTGTAGTGGGGCAGTTGGTGTAGTGGGGCAGTTGGTGGTGTAGTGGGCAGTTGGTGGTGTAGTGGGCAGTTGGTGGTGTAGTGGGGCAGTTGGTGGTGTAGTGGGCAGTTGGTGGTGTAGTGAGGCAGTTGGTGGTGTAGTGGGGCAGTTGGTGGTGTAGTGGGGCAGTTGGTGGTGTAGTGAGGCAGTTGGTGGTGTAGTGGGGTTGGTGGTGTAGTGGCAGTTGGTGGTGTAGTGGGCAGTTGGTGGTGTAGTGAGGCAGTTGGTGGTGTAGTGGGGCAGTTGGTGGTGTAGTGAGGCAGTTGGTGGTGTAGTGGGCAGTTGGTGGTGTAGTGGGCAGTTGGTGGTGTAGTGGGGCAGTTGGTGGTGTAGTGGGGCAGTTGGTGGTGTAGTGAGGCAGTTGGTGGTGTAGTGGGGCAGTTGGTGGTGTAGTGGGCAGTTGGTGGTGTAGTGAGGCAGTTGGTGGTGTAGTGGGGCAGTTGGTGGTGTAGTGGGGCAGGTGGTGTAGTGGGCAGTTGGTGGTGTAGTGGGGCAGTTGGTGGTGTAGTGGGGCAGTTGGTGGTGTAGTGGGCAGTTGGTGGTGTAGTGGGGCAGTTGGTGGTGTAGTGGGGCAGTTGGTGGTGTAGTGGGGCAGTTGGTGGTGTAGTGAGGCAGTTGGTGGTGTAGTGAGGCAGTTGGTGGTGTAGTGGGGCAGTTGGTGGTGTAGTGGGGCAGTTGGTGGTGTAGTGAGGCAGTTGGTGGTGTAGTGGGGCAGTTGGTGGTGTAGTGAGGCAGTTGGTGGTGTAGTGGGGCAGTTGGTGGTGTAGTGGGGCAGTTGGTGGTGTAGTGGGCAGTTGGTGGTGTAGTGGGCAGTTGGTGGTGTAGTGAGTTGGTGGTGTAGTGGGGCAGTTGGTGTGTAGTGGGGCAGTTGGTGGTGTAGTGAGGCAGTTGGTGGTGTAGTGGGGCAGTTGGTGGTGTAGTGAGGCAGTTGGTGGTGTAGTGGGGCAGTTGGTGTGTAGTGAGGCAGTTGGTGGTGTAGTGAGGCAGTTGGTGGTGTAGTGGGCAGTTGGTGTGTAGTGGCGTTGGTGGTGTAGGAGGCAGTTGGTTGTGTAGTGGGGCAGTTGGTGGTGTAGTGGGCAGTTGGTGGTGTAGTGGGCAGTTGGTGGTGTAGTGGGGCAGTTGGTGGTGTAGTGGGGCAGTTGGTGGTGTAGTGGGCAGTTGGTGGTGTAGTGGGGCAGTTGGTGGTGTAGTGGGCAGTTGGTGGTGTAGTGGGGCAGTTGGTGGTGTAGTGGGGCAGTTGGTGGTGTAGTGGGGCAGTTGGTGGTGTAGTGAGGCAGTTGGTGGTGTAGTGGGCAGTTGGTGGTGTAGTGGGGCAGTTGGTTGTAGTGGGGCAGTTGGTGGTGTAGTGGGCAGTTGGTGGTGTAGTGGGGCAGTTGGTGGTGTAGTGCAGTTGGTGGTGTAGTGGGGCAGTTGGTGGTGTAGTGGGGCAGTTGGTGGTGTAGTGGGCAGTTGGTGGTGTAGTGGGCAGTTGGTGTGTAGTGAGGCAGTTGGTGGTGTAGTGGGGCAGTTGGTGGTGTAGTGGGCAGTTGGTGGTGTAGTGAGGCAGTTGGTGGTGTAGTGAGGCAGTTGGTGGTGTAGTGGGGCAGTTGGTGGTGTAGTGGGCAGTTGGTGGTGTAGTGGGGCAGTTGGTGGTGTAGTGGGCAGTTGGTGGTGTAGTGGGCAGTTGGTGGTGTAGTGGGCAGTTGGTGTGTAGTGGGCAGTTGGTGGTGTAGTGAGGCAGTTGGTGGTGTAGTGGGCAGTTGGTGGTGTAGTGAGGCAGTTGGTGGTGTAGTGGGCAGTTGGTGGTGTAGTGGGGCAGTTGGTGGTGTAGTGGGCAGTTGGTGGTGTAGTGGGGCAGTTGGTGGTGTAGTGAGGCAGTTGGTGGTGTAGTGGGGCAGTTGGTGTAGTGGGGCAGTTGGTGGTGTAGTGAGGCAGTTTTGTGTGTTAGTGAGGTCAGTTGGTGGTGTAGGGAGGCAGTTGGGGTGTAGTGAGGGCAGTTGTGTGGTGTAGTCGGGGGCAGTTGGTGGTAGTAGTGGGGCAGTTGTGGTGTAGTGGGGCCAGTTGGTGTGTAGTGGCGTCAGTTGGTAGGTGTAGTAGGGGCACTTGGTGGTGTAGTGGGGGCAGTTGTGTGTAGTGGGGCAGTTGGTGGTGTAGTGGGGGCAGTTGGTAGTGTAGTTGGGGCAGTGGTGGTGTAGTGGGGCAGTTGGTGGTGTAGTGAGGCAGGTTGGTGGTGTAGTGGGGCAGTTGGTGGTGTAGTTGGGCAGTTGGTGGTGTAGTGGGCAGTTGGTGGTGTAGTGGGGCAGTGTTGGTGTAGTGAGGCAGTTGGTGGTGAGTGGGGCAGTTGGTGGTGTAGTGGGGCAGTTGGTGGGTAGTGGGGCAGTTGGTGGTGTAGTGGGGCAGTGGTGGTGTAGTGGGGCAGTTGGTGGGGTAGTGGGGCAGTTGGTGGTGTAGTGGGGGCAGTTGTGGTGGTGTTAGTGGGGCAGTTGGTGGTAGTAGTGGGGCAGTTGTAGGTGTAGTGGGGGCAGTTGGGGGGGTAGTGGGGCAGTTGTGTGTAGTGGGCTTAGTTGGTGGTGTAGTGGGGCAGTTGGTGTGTAGTGAGGACAGTTGGTGGTGTAGTGGGGCAGTTGGTGGTGTAGTGGGGCAGTTGGTGTGTAGTGGGCAAGTTGGTGGTGTAGTGAGGCAGTTGGTGGTGTAGTGGGCAGTTGGTGGTGTAGTGGGGGCAGTTGGTGGTGTAGTGAGGCAGTTGGTGGTGTAGGTGGGCAGTTGGTGGTGTATGGGGCAGTTGGTGGTGTAGTGGGGCAGTTGGTGTAGTGGGCAGTTGGTGGTGTAGTGGGGCAGTTGGTGGTGTAGTGGGCAGTTGGTGGTGTAGTGGGGCAGTTGGTGGTGTAGTGAGGCAGTTGGTGGTGTAGTGGGCAGTGGTGTAGTGGGGCAGTTGGTGGTGTAGTGAGGCAGTTGGTGGTGTAGTGGGGCAGTTGGTGGTGTAGTGGGCAGTTGGTGGTGTAGTGGGGCAGTTGGTGGTGTAGTGGGGCAGTGGTGTAGTGGGCAGTTGGTGGTGTAGTAGGCAGTTGTGGTGTAGTGGGGCAGTTGGTGGTGTAGTGGGCAGTTGGTGTGTAGTGGGCAGTTGGTGGTGTAGTGGGCAGTTGGTGGTGTAGTGGGGCAGTTGGTGGTGTAGTGGGGCAGTTGGTGGTGTAGTGAGGCAGTTGGTGGTGTAGTGGGGCAGTTGGTGGTGTAGTGGGCAGTTGGTGTGTAGTGGGGCAGTTGGTGGTGTAGTGGGGCAGTTGGTGGTGTAGTGAGGCAGTTGGTGGTGTAGTGGGGCAGTTGGTGGTAGTGAGGCAGTTGGTGGTGTAGTGGGGCAGTTGGTGGTGTAGTGAGGCAGTTGGTGGTGTAGTGAGGCAGTTGGTGGTGTAGTGGGGCAGTTGGTGGTGTAGTGGGGCAGTTGGTGGTGTAGTGAGGCAGTTGGTGGTGTAGTGGGGCAGTTTGGTGTTGTAGTGGGGCAGTTGGTGGTGTAGTGGGGCAGTTGGTGGTGTAGTGGGGCAGTTGGTGGTGTAGTGAGGCAGTTGGTGGTGTAGTGGGGCAGTTGGTGGTGTAGTGAGGCAGTTGGTGGTGTAGTGGGGCAGTTGGTGGTGTAGTGGGGCAGTTGGTGGTGTAGTGGGGCAGTTGGTGGTGTAGTGAGGCAGTTGGTGGTGTAGTGAGGCAGTTGGTGGTGTAGTGGGGCAGTTGGTGGTGTAGTGGGGCAGTTGGTGGTGTAGTGGGGCAGTTGGTGGTGTAGTGAGGCAGTTGGTGGTGTAGTGAGGCAGTTGGTGGTGTAGTGAGGCAGTTTGGTGGTGTAGTGAGGCAGTTGGTGGTGTAGTGAGGCAGTTGGTGGTGTAGTGAGGCAGTTGGTGGTGTAGTGGGCAGTTGTGTGTAGTGGGGCAGTTGGTGGTGTAGTGGGCAGTTGGTGGTGTAGTGGGGCAGTTGGTGGTGTAACTGAGGCAGTTGGTGGTGTAGTGAGGCAGTTGGTGGTGTAGTGAGGCAGTTGGTGGTGTAGTGGGCAGTTGTGGTGTAGTGAGGCAGTTGGTGGTGTAGTGGGGCAGTTGGTGGTGTAGTGGAGGCAGTTGGTGGTGTAGTGAGGCAGTTGGTGGTGTAGTGGGGCAGTTGGTGGTGTAGTGAGGCAGTTGGTGGTGTTAGTGGGCAGTTGGTGGTGTAGTGAGGGCAGTTGGTGGTGTAGTGGGGCAGTTGGTGGTGTAGTGGGCAGTTGGTGGTGTAGTGAGGGCATTGTGGTGTAGTGAGGCATTGTGGTGTAGTGGGGCAGTTGGTGGTGTAGTGGGGCAAGTTGGTGGTGTAGTGGGGCAGTGGTGTGTAGTGGGCAGTTGGTGGGTGTAGTGAGGCAGTTGGTGGTGTAGTGGAGGCAGTTGGTGGTGTAGTGAGGCAGTTGGTGGTGTAGTGGGGCAGTGGTGGTGTAGTGAGCAAGTTGGTGGTGTAGTGAGGCAGTTGGTGGTGTAGTGGGGCAGTTGGTGGTGTAGTGAGGCAGTTGGTGGTGTAGTGGGGCAGTTGGTGGTGTAGTGGAGGCAGTTGGTGGTGTAGTGAGGCAGTTGGTGGTGTAGTGAGGCAGTTGGTGGTGTAGTGGGGCAGTTGGTGGTGTAGTGAGGCAGTTGGTGGTGTAGTGGGGCAGTTGGTGGTGTAGTGGGGCAGTTGGTGGTGTAGTGAGGCAGTTGGTGGTGTAGTGGGGCAGTTGGTGGTGTAGTGAGGGCAGTTGGTGGTGTAGTGGGGCAGTTGGTGGTGTAGTGGGGCAGTTGGTGGCCTGTAGTGGGGCAGTTGGTGGGTGTAGTGGGGCAGTTGGTGGTGTAGTGAGGGCAGTTGGTGGTGTAGTGAGGCAGTTGGTAGTGTAGTGAGGCAGTTGGTGGTGTAGTGAGGCAGGTTGGTGGTGTAGTGGGGCAGTTGGTGGTGTAGTGAGGCAGTTGGTGGTTGTAGTGAGGCAGTTGGTGGTGTAGTGGGGCAGTTGGTGGTGTAGTGGGGCAGTTGGTGGTGTAGTGAGGCAGTTGGTGGTGTAGTGGGGCAGTTGGTGGTGTAGTGAGGCAGTTGGTGGTGTAGTGGGGCAGTTGGTGGTGTAGTGGGGCAGTTGGTGGTGTAGTGGGGCAGTTGGTGGTGTAGTGAGGCAGTTGGTGGTGTAGTGAGGCGGTTGGTGGTGTAGTGGGGCAGTTGGTAGTGTAGTGGGGCAGTTGGTGGTGTAGTGAGGCAGTTGGTGGTGTAGTGGGGCAGTTGGTGGTGTAGTGAGGCAGTTGGTGGTGTAGTGGGGCAGTTGGTGGTGTAGTGAGGCAGTTGGTGGTGTAGTGAGGCAGTTGGTGGTGTAGTGAGGCAGTTGGTAGTGTAGTGAGGCAGTTGGTGGTGTAGTGAGGCAGTTGGTGGTGTAGTAGGGCAGTTGGTGGTGTAGTGAGGCAGTTGGTGGTGTAGTGAGGCAGTTGGTGGTGTAGTGGGGCAGTTGGTGGTGTAGTGAGGCAGTTGGTGGTGTAGTGGGGCAGTTGGTGGTGTAGTGAGGCAGTTGGTGGTGTAGTGAGGCAGTTGGTGGTGTAGTGAGGCAGTTGGTAGTGTAGTGAGGCAGTTGGTGGTGTAGTGAGGCAGTTGGTGGTGTAGTGGGGCAGTTGGTGGTGTAGTGAGGCAGTTGGTGGTGTAGTGAGGCAGTTGGTGGTGTAGTGAGGCAGTTGGTGGTGTAGTGAGGCAGTTGGTGGTGTAGTGGGGCAGTTGGTGGTGTAGTGAGGCAGTTGGTGGTGTAGTGGGGCAGTTGGTGGTGTAGTGAGGCAGTTGGTGGTGTAGTGGGGCAGTTGGTGGTGTAGTGAGGCAGTTGGTGGTGTAGTGGGGCAGTTGGTGGTGTAGTGGGGCAGTTGGTGGTGTAGTGGGGCAGTTGGTGGTGTAGTGGGGCAGTTGGTGGTGTAGTGAGGCAGTTGGTGGTGTAGTGGGGCAGTTGGTAGGTGTAGTGGGCAGTTGTGGTGTAGTGAGGGCAGTTGGTGGTGTAGTGGGGCAGTTGGTGGTGTAGTGAGGCAGTTGGTGGTGTAGTGGGGCAGTTGGTGGTGTAGTGAGGCAGTTGGTGGTGTAGTGAGGCAGTTGGTGGTGTAGTGGGGCAGTTGGTGGTGTAGTGAGGCAGTTGGTGGTGTAGTGGGGCAGTTGGTGGTGTAGTGGGCAGTTGGTGGTGTAGTGAGGCAGTTGGTGGTGTAGTGGAGGCAGTTGGTGGTGTAGTGGGGCAGTTGGTGGTGTAGTGGGGCAGTTGGTGGTGTAGTGGGGCAGTTGGTGGTGTAGTGAGGCAGTTGGTGGTGTAGTGGGCAGTTGGTGGTGTAGTGAGGCAGTTGGTGGTGTAGTGAGGCAGTTGGTGGTGTAGTGAGGCAGTTGGTGGTGTAGTGGGGCAGTGTGGTGTAGTGAGGCAGTTGGTGGTGTAGTGAGGCAGTTGGTGGTGTAGTGGAAGGCAGTTGGTGGTGTAGTGGAGGCAGTTGGTGGTGTAGTGAGGGCAGTGTTGGTGTAGTGGGGGGCAGTTGGTGGTGGTAGTGGGGCAGTTGGTGGTGTAGTGAGGCAGTTGAGGTGTAGTGGGCAGTGGTGGTGAGTGGGCAGTTGGTGGTGTAGTGGGGCAGTTGGTGGTGTAGTGGGGCAGTTGGTGGTGTAGTGGGGCAGTTGGTGGTGTAGTGGGGCAGTGGTGGTGTGAGTGAGGCCGTGCAGTTGGTGTTGTAGTGGAGGCAGTGGTGGTGTAGTGGGGCAGTTGGTGGTGTAGTGAGGCAGTTGGTGGTGTAGTGGGGCAGTTGGTGGTTGTAGTGAGGCAGTTGGTGGTGTAGTGGGGCAGTGGTGGTGTAGTGGTGGAGGCAGATTGGTGGTGTAGTGGGGCAGTTGGTGGTGTAGTGGGGCAGTTGGTGGTGTAGTGGGGCAGGTGGGGTGTAGTGAGGCAGTTGGTGGTGTAGTGAGGCAGTTGGTGGTGTAGTGGGGCAGTTGGTGGTGTAGTTGGTGGTGTAGTGAGGCAGTTGGTGGTGTAGTGTGGCAGTGGTGAGCAGTTGGGTGGTGTAGTGAGGGCAGTTGGTGGTGTAGTGGGGCAGTTGGTGGTGTAGTGGGGCAGTTGGTTGGTGTAGTGAGGCAGTTGGTGGTGTAGTGGGGCAGTGGTGGTGTAGTGGGGCAGTTGGTGGTGTAGTGAGGCAGTTGGTGGTGTAGTGGGGCAGTTGGTGGTGTAGTGGGGCAGTGGTGGTGTAGTGAGGCAGTTGGTGGTGTAGTGAGGGCAGTTGGTGGTGTAGTGAGGCAGTTGGTGGTGTAGTGGGGCAGTTGGTGGTGTAGTGAGGCAGTGGTGGTGTAGTGAGGCAGTTGGTGGTGTAGTGGGGCATTTGGTGGTGTAGTGGGGCAGTTGGTGGTGTAGTGAGGGCAGTTGGGTGGTGTAGTGAGGCAGTTGGTGGTGTAGTGAGGCAGTTGGTGGTGTAGTGAGGCAGTTGGTGGTAGTGGGGCAGTTGGTGGTGTAGTGAGGCAGTTGGTGGTGTAGTGGGGCAGTTGGTGGTGTAGTGAGGCAGTTGGTGGTGTAGTGGGGCCAGTTGGTGGTGTAGTGAGGCAGTTGGTGGTGTAGTGGGGCAGTTGGTGGTGTAGTGAGGGCAGTTGGTGGTGTAGTGGGGCAGGTGGTGGTGTAGTGAGGCAGTTGGTGGTGTAGTGAGGCAGTTGGTGGTGTAGTGAGGCAGTTGGTGGTGTAGTGGGGCAGTTGGTGGTGTAGTGAGGCAGTTGGTGGTGTAGTGGGGCAGTTGGTGGTGTAGTGAGGCAGTTGGTGGTGTAGTGGGGCAGTTGGTGGTGTAGTGAGGCAGTTGGTGGTGTAGTGAGGCAGTTGGTGGTGTAGTGAGGCAGTTGGTGGTGTAGTGGGGCAGTTGGTGGTGTAGTGAGGCAGTTGGTGGTGTAGTGAGGCAGTTGGTGGTGTAGTGGGGCAGTTGGTGGTGTAGTGAGGCAGTTGGTGGTGTAGTGGGGCAGTTGGTGGTGTAGTGGGGCAGTTGGTGGTGTAGTGGGGCAGTTGGTGGTGTAGTGGGGCAGTTGGTGGTGTAGTGAGGCAGTTGGTGGTGTAGTGGGGCAGTTGGTGGTGTAGTGGGGCAGTTGGTGGTGTAGTGGGGCAGGTGGTGTAGTGAGGCAGTTGGTGGTGTAGTGGGGTAGGTGGTGGTGTAGTGGGGCAGTTGGTGGTGTAGTGGGGCAGTTGGTGGTGTAGTGAGGCAGTTGGTGGTGTAGTGGGGCAGTTGGTGGTGTAGTGAGGCAGTTGGTGGTGTAGTGGGGCAGTTGGTGGTGTAGTGAGGCAGTTGGTGGTGTAGTGGGGCAGTTGGTGGTGTAGTGAGGCAGTTGGTGGTGTAGTGAGGCAGTTGGAGGTGTAGTGAGGCAGTTGGTGGTGTAGTGGGGCAGTTGGTGGTGTAGTGAGGCAGTTGGTGGTGTAGTGGGGCAGTTGGTGGTGTAGTGAGGCAGTTGGTGGTGTAGTGAGGCAGTTGGTGGTGTAGTGGGGCAGTTGGTGGTGTAGTGAGGCAGTTGGTGGTGTAGTGAGGCAGTTGGTGGTGTAGTGGGGCAGTGATAAAGCGCTACAAGTGATATTTGAATTTCTCCCATAAGAACTTTAACAAACTCATATGAACTTATTTTCAGCATAAGAACTTTTAACAAAATTCTATAATCTCAGAAATTACTCGCTCATAAGATATACTTAATTCCAAATCTGTGACTCCCCAAATTAGCCTGAAAACCCCGAAGTGTTACAGGAAACTTTTTCCCCGAGAAAAAACAATTACCTGTGGCGCTTACCCCCTACTACTCCACGCCTCACACCACGCCACTACCACGCCTCACACCACGACACTACCACGCCTCACACCACGCCACACTACACGCCTTACATCATGCCACTACCACGCCTCACACCATGCCACTACCACGCCTCACACCATGCCACTACCACGCCTCACACGACGCCACTACTACGCCTCACACCACGACACTACCACGCCTCACACCACGCCACTACACGCCTCACATCACGCCACTACACGCCTTACACCATGCCACTACCACGCCTCACACCATGCCACTACCACGCCTCACACCATGCCACTACCACGCATCACGCCAAGCCAGTACCACGCTTCACACCACGCCACTACACGCCTTACACCATGCCACTCCCACGCCTCACACCATACCACTACCACGCCTCACACCACGCCACTACCACGCCTCACACCACGACACTACATGCCTTACACCATGCCACTACCACGCCTCACACCATGCCACTACCACGCCTCACACCATGCCACTACCACGCATCACGCCAAGCCACTACCACGCCTCACACCACGCCTCACACCACGCCAATACCACGCCTCACACCATACCACTACACGCCTTACACGATGCCACTACCACGCCTCACACCATACCACTACCACGCCTCACACCACGCCACTACCACGCCTCACACCACGCCACTACCACGCCTCACACCACGCCTTACACCCTGTCACTACCACGCCTCACACCACGCCACTACAACGCCTCACACCACGCCACTACCACGCCTCACACCGCGCCACTACCACGCCTCACACCATGTCACTACCACGCCACTACAACGCCTCACAACACGCCACTACTACGCCTCACACCACGCCACTACTACGCCTCACACCACGCCACTACCACCCCTCACACCGCGCCACTACTACGCCTCACACCACGCCACTACTACGCCTCACACCACGCCACTACCACGCCTCACACCACACCTCACACCATGCCACTAGCACGCCTCACACCACCCCACTACCACGCCTCACACCGCGCCACTACCACGCCTCACACCACGCCACTACCACGCCTCACACCACGCCACTACCACGCCTCACACCGCGCCACTACTACGCCTCACACCACGCCACTACCACGCCTCACACCACGCCTCACACCACGCCACTAGCACGCCTCACACCACGCCTCACACCGCGCCACTACCACGCCTCTTACCACGCCACTACCACGCCTCACACCACGCCACTACCACGCCTCACACCACGCCACTACACGCCTTATACCATGCCACTACCAAGCCTCACACCACGCCCCTACACACCTCACACCACGCCACTACACGCCTCACACCACGCCACTACTACACCTCACACCACGACACTACCACGCCTCACACCACGCCACTACCACGCCTCACACCACGCCACTACCACGCCTCACACCACGACACTACCACGCCTCACACCACGACACTACCACGCCTCACACCACGCCACTACCACGCCTCACACCACGACACTACCACGCCTTACACCACGCCACTACCACGCCTCACACCACGACACTACCACGCCTCACACCACGCCACTACCACGCCTCACACCACGACACTACCACGCCTTACACCACGCCACTACCACGCCTCACACCATGCCACTACCACGCCTCACACCACGCCACTACCACGCCTCACACCACGCCACTACCACGCCTCACACCATGCCACTACCACGCCTCACACCACGCCACTACCACGCCTCACACCACGACACTACCACGCCTTACACCACGCCACTACCACGCCTCACACCACGCCACTACCACGCCTCACACCATGCCACTACCACGCCTCACACCACGCCACTACCACGCCTCACACCACGCCACTACCACG
This sequence comes from Procambarus clarkii, assembly GCF_040958095.1. Classification (NCBI taxonomy): domain Eukaryota; kingdom Metazoa; phylum Arthropoda; class Malacostraca; order Decapoda; family Cambaridae; genus Procambarus; species Procambarus clarkii. The sequence goes on from NC_091173.1 coordinate 39,752,651, forward strand.
CCTCACACCATGCCACTACCACGCCTCACACCACGCCACTTCCAAGCCTCACACCACATCACAACCACGCCTCACGCCAACCCAATACCACGCCTCACACCACGCCACTACCACGCCTTGCACCACGCCACTACCACGCCTCACACCGTGCCACTACCACGCCTCACACAACGACACTACCACGCCTCACACCACGCCACTACCACGCCTCACACCACGCCACTACCACGCCTCACACCACGACACTACCACGCCTTACACCACGCCACTACCACGCCTCACACCATGCCACTACCACGCCTCACACCACGCCACTACCACGCCTCACACCACGACACTACCACGCCTTACACCACGCCACTACCACGCCTCACACCACGCCAATACCACGCCTCACACCACGACACTACCACGCCTCACACCACGCCACTGCCACGCCTCACACCACGACACTACCACGCCTCACACCACGCCAATACCACGCCTCACACCACGACACTACCACGCCTTACACCATGTCACTACCACGCCTCACACCACGCCACTACACGCCTCACACCACGTCACTACCACGCCTCACACCACGCCACTACACGCCTCACACAACGCCACTACCACGCCTCACACCACGCCACTACCACGCCTCACACCACGCCACTACACGCCTCACACCACGGCACTTCCACGCCTCACACCACATCACAACCACGCCTCACGCAAACCCAATACCACGCCACTACCATGCCTCACACCACGCCACTACCACGCCTCACACCACGCCACTACCAGGACTCACACCACGCCACTACACGCCTCACACCACGCCACTACCACGCCTCACACCACGACATTACCACGCCTCACACCACGCCACTATACGCCTCACACCACGCCACTTCCAAGCCTTACACCACGCCACTACCACGCCTCACACCACGCCACTACCAGGACTCACACCACGCCACTACACGCCTCACACCACGCCACTACCACGCCTCACACCACGCCACTTCCACGCCTCACACCACGCCACTACCACGCCTCACACCACGCCACTACACGCCTCACACCACGACACTACCACGCCTAACACCACGCCACTACCACGCCTCAAACCACGCCACTACCACGCCTCACACCACGCCACTACACGCCTCACACCACGCCACTACCACGCCTCACACCACGACACTACCACGCCTCACACCACGCCACTTCCAAGCCTCACACCACATCACAACCACGCCTCACACCACGCCACTTCCAAGCCTCACACCACATCACAACCACGCCTCACGCCAACCCAATACCATGCCTCACACCACGCCACTACCACGCCTTACACCACGCCACTACCACGCCTCACACCATGCCATTACCACGCCTCACACCACGACACAACCACGCCTCACACCACGACACTACCACGCCTCACACCACACCACTACCACGCCTCACACCACGACACTACCACGCCTCACACCACACCACTACCACGCCTCACACCACGCCACTACCACGCCTCACACCACGCCAATACCACGCCTCACACCACGACACTACCACGCCTCACACCACGCCACTACCACGCCTCACACCACGACACTACCACGCCTCACACCACGCCAATACCACGCCTCACACCACGACACTACCACGCCTTACACCATGTCACTACCACGCCTCACACCACGCCACTACACGCCTCACACCACGTCACTACCACGCCTCACACCACGCCACTACACGCCTCACACCACGCCACTACCACGCCTCACACCACGCCACTACCACGCCTCACACCACGCCACTACACGCCACACACCACGGCACTTCCACGCCTCACACCACATCACAATCACGCCTCACGCCAACCCAATACCACGCCACTACCACGCCTCACACCACGCCACTACCACGCGTCACACCACGCCACTACCAGGACTCACACCACGCCACTACACGCCTCACACCACGCCACTACCACGCCTCACACCACGACATTACCACGCCTCACACCACGCCACTACACGCCTCACACCACGCCACTTCCACGCCTCACACCACGCCACTACCACGCCTCACACCACGCCACTAACAGGACTCACACCACGACACTACACGCCTCACACCACGCCACTACCACGCCTCACACCCCGACACTACACGCCTCACACCACGCCACTACCACGCCTCACACCACGACACTACCACGCCTCACACCACGCCACTACACGCCTCACACCACGCCACTTCCACGCCTCACACCACGCCACTACCACGCCTCACACCACGCCACTACACGCCTCACACCACGACACTACCACGCCTAACACCACGCCACTACCACGCCTCAAACCACGCCACTACCACGCCTCACACCACGCCACTACACGCCTCACACCACGCCACTACCACGCCTCACACCACGACACTACCACGCCTCACACCACGACACTACCACGCCTCACACCACGCCACTACACGCCTCACACCACGCAACTACCACGCCTCACACCACGCCACTACCACGCCTCACACCACGCCACTACACGCCTCACACCACGCCACTATCACGCCTCACACCACTCCACTACTACGCCTCTCACCACACCACTACCACGCCTCACACCACGACACTACCACGCCTCACACCACACCACTACCACGCCTCACACCACGCCACTACCACGCCTCACACCACGCCAATACCACGCCTCACACCACGACACTACCACGCCTCACACCACGCCACTGCCACGCCTCACACCACGACACTACCACGCCTCACACCACGCCAATACCACGCCTCACACCACGACACTACCACGCCTTACACCATGTCACTACCACGCCTCACACCACGCCACTACACGCCTCACACCACGTCACTACCACGCCTCACACCACGCCACTACACGCCTCACACAACGCCACTACCACGCCTCACACCACGCCACTACCACGCCTCACACCACGCCACTACACGCCTCACACCACGGCACTTCCACGCCTCACACCACATCACAACCACGCCTCACGCAAACCCAATACCACGCCACTACCATGCCTCACACCACGCCACTACCACGCCTCACACCACGACACTACCACGCCTCACACCACACCACTACCACGCCTCACACCACGCCACTACCACGCCTCACACCACGCCAATACCACGCCTCACACCACGACACTACCACGCCTCACACCACGCCACTACCACGCCTCACACCACGACACTACCACGCCTCACACCACGCCAATACCACGCCTCACACCACGACACTACCACGCCTTACACCATGTCACTACCACGCCTCACACCACGCCACTACACGCCTCACACCACGTCACTACCACGCCTCACACCACGCCACTACACGCCTCACACCACGCCACTACCACGCCTCACACCACGCCACTACCACGCCTCACACCACGCCACTACACGCCTCACACCACGGCACTTCCACGCCTCACACCACATCACAATCACGCCTCACGCCAACCCAATACCACGCCACTACCACGCTTCACACCACGCCACTACCACGCGTCACACCACGCCACTACCAGGACTCACACCACGCCACTACACGCCTCACACCACGCCACTACCACGCCTCACACCACGACATTACCACGCCTCACACCACGCCACTACACGCCTCACACCACGCCACTTCCACGCCTCACACCACGCCACTACCACGCCTCACACCACGCCACTACCAGGACTCACACCACGCCACTACACGCCTCACACCACGCCACTACCACGCCTCACACCCCGACACTACACGCCTCACACCACGCCACTACCACGCCTCACACCACGACACTACCACGCCTCACACCACGCCACTACACGCCTCACACCACGCCACTTCCACGCCTCACACCACGCCACTACCACGCCTCACACCACGCCACTACACGCCTCACACCACGACACTACCACGCCTAACACCACGCCACTACCACGCCTCAAACCACGCCACTACCACGCCTCACACCACGCAACTACCACGCCTCACACCACGCCACTACCACGCCTCACACCACGCCATTACACGCCTCACACCACGCCACTATCACGCCTCACACCACTCCACTACCACGCCTCACACCACACCACTACCACGCCTCACACCACGACACTACCACGCCTCACACCACACCACTACCACGCCTCACACCACGCCACTACCACGCCTCACACCACGCCTCACACCACGACACTACCACGCCTCACACCACGCCACTGCCACGCCTCACACCACGACACTACCACGCCTCACACCACGCCAATACCACGCCTCACACCACGACACTACCACGCCTTACACCATGTCACTACCACGCCTCACACCACGCCACTACACGCCTCACACCACGTCACTACCACGCCTCACACCACGCCACTACACGCCTCACACAACGCCTCTACCACGCCTCACACCACGCCACTACCACGCCTCACACCACGCCACTACACGCCTCACACCACGGCACTTCCACGCCTCACACCACATCACAACCACGCCTCACGCAAACCCAATACCACGCCACTACCATGCCTCACACCACGCCACTACCACGCCTCACACCACGCCACTACCAGGACTCACACCACGCCACTACACGCCTCACACCACGCCACTACCACGCCTCACACCACGACATTACCACGCCTCACACCACGCCACTACACGCCTCACACCACGCCACTTCCACGCCTCACACCACGCCACTACCACGCCTCACACCACGCCACTAACAGGACTCACACCACGCCACTACACGCCTCACACCACGCCACTACCACGCCTCACACCCCGACACTACACGCCTCACACCACGCCACTACCACGCCTCACACCACGACACTACCACGCCTCACACCACGCCACTACACGCCTCACACCACGCCACTTCCACGCCTCACACCACGCCACTACCACGCCTCACACCACGCCACTACACGCCTCACACCACGACACTACCACGCCTAACACCACGCCACTACCACGCCTCAAACCACGCCACTACCACGCCTCACACCACGCCACTACACGCCTCACACCACGCCACTACCACGCCTCACACCACGCCACTACCACGCCTCACACCACGACACTACCACGCCTCACACCACGCCACTACACGCCTCACACCACGCAACTACCACGCCTCACACCACGCCACTACCACGCCTCACACCACGCCACTACACGCCTCACACCACGCCACTATCACGCCTCACACCACTCCACTACTACGCCTCTCACCACACCACTACCACGCCTCACACCACGACACTACCACGCCTCACACCACACCACTACCACGCCTCACACCACGCCACTACCACGCCTCACACCACGCCAATACCACGCCTCACACCACGACACTACCACGCCTCACACCACGCCACTGCCACGCCTCACACCACGACACTACCACGCCTCACACCACGCCAATACCACGCCTCACACCACGACACTACCACGCCTTACACCATGTCACTACCACGCCTCACACCACGCCACTACACGCCTCACACCACGTCACTACCACGCCTCACACCACGCCACTACACGCCTCACACAACGCCACTACCACGCCTCACACCACGCCACTACCACGCCTCACACCACGCCACTACACGCCTCACACCACGGCACTTCCACGCCTCACACCACATCACAACCACGCCTCACGCAAACTCAATACCACGCCACTACCATGCCTCACACCACGCCACTACCACGCCTCACACCACGACACTACCACGCCTCACACCACACCACTACCACGCCTCACACCACGCCACTACCACGCCTCACACCACGCCAATACCACGCCTCACACCACGACACTACCACGCCTCACACCACGCCACTACCACGCCTCACACCACGACACTACCACGCCTCACACCACGCCAATACCACGCCTCACACCACGACACTACCACGCCTTACACCATGTCACTACCACGCCTCACACCACGCCACTACACGCCTCACACCACGTCACTACCACGCGTCACACCACGCCACTACACGCCTCACACCACGCCACTACCACGCCTCACACCACGCCACTACCACGCCTCACACCACGCCACTACACGCCTCACACCACGGCACTTCCACGCCTCACACCACATCACAATCACGCCTCACGCCAACCCAATACCACGCCACTACCACGCTTCACACCACGCCACTACCACGCGTCACACCACGCCACTACCAGGACTCACACCACGCCACTACACGCCTCACACCACGCCACTACCACGCCTCACACCACGACATTACCACGCCTCACACCACGCCACTACACGCCTCACACCACGCCACTTCCACGCCTCACACCACGCCACTACCACGCCTCACACCACGCCACTACCAGGACTCACACCACGCCACTACACGCCTCACACCACGCCACTACCACGCCTCACACCCCGACACTACACGCCTCACACCACGCCACTACCACGCCTCACACCACGACACTACCACGCCTCACACCACGCCACTACCACGCCTCACACCACGCCACTTCCACGCCTCACACCACGCCACTACCACGCCTCACACCACGCCACTACACGCCTCACACCACGACACTACCACGCCTAACACCACGCCACTACCACGCCTCAAACCACGCCACTACCACGCCTCACACCACGCAACTACCACGCCTCACACCACGCCACTACCACGCCTCACACCACGCCATTACACGCCTCACACCACGCCACTATCACGCCTCACACCACTCCACTACCACGCCTCACACCACACCACTACCACGCCTCACACCACGACACTACCACGCCTCACACCACACCACTACCACGCCTCACACCACGCCACTACCACGCCTCACACCACGCCAATACCACGCCTCACACCACGACACTACCACGCCTCACACCACGCCACTGCCACGCCTCACACCACGACACTACCACGCCTCACACCACGCCAATACCACGCCTCACACCACGACACTACCACGCCTTACACCATGTCACTACCACGCCTCACACCACGCCACTACACGCCTCACACCACGTCACTACCACGCCTCACACCACGCCACTACACGCCTCACACAACGCCTCTACCACGCCTCACACCACGCCACTACCACGCCTCACACCACGCCACTACACGCCTCACACCACGGCACTTCCACGCCTCACACCACATCACAACCACGCCTCACGCAAACCCAATACCACGCCACTACCATGCCTCACACCACGCCACTACCACGCCTCACACCACGCCACTACCAGGACTCACACCACGCCACTACACGCCTCACACCATGCCACTACCACGCCTCACACCACGACATTACCACGCCTCACACCACGCCACTACACGCCTCACACCACGCCACTTCCAAGCCTCACACCACGCCACTACCACGCCTCACACCACGCCACTACCAGGACTCACACCACGACACTACCACGCCTCACACCACGCCACTAAACGCCTCACACCACGCCACTTCCACGCCTCACACCACGCCACTACCACGCCTCACACCACGCCACTACACGCCTCACACCACGACACTACCACGCCTAACACCACGCCACTACCACGCCTCAAACCACGGCACTACCACGCCTCACACCACGCCACTACACGCCTCACACCACGCCACTACCACGCCTCACACCACGACACTACCACGCCTCACACCACGCCACTTCCAAGCCTCACACCACATCACAACCACGCCTCACACCAGGCCACTTCCAAGCCTCACACCACATCACAACCACGCCTCACGCCAACCCAATACCATGCCTCACACCACGCCACTACCACGCCTTACACCACGCCACTACCACGCCTCACACCACGACACTACCACGCCTCACACCACACCACTACCACGCCTCACACCACGACACTACCACGCCTCACACCACACCACTACCACGCCTCACACCACGCCACTACCACGCCTCACACCACGCCAATACCACGCCTCACACCACGACACTACCACGCCTTACACCATGTCACTACCACGCCTCACACCACGCCACTGCACGCCTCACACCACGTCACTACCACGCCTCACACTACGCCACTACACGCCTCACACCACGCCACTACCACGCCTCACACCACGCCACTACCACGCCTCACACCACGCCACTACACGCCTCACACCACGGCACTTCCACGCCTCACACCACATCACAATCACGCCTCACGCCAACCCAATACCACGCCACTACCACGCCTCACACCACGCCACTACCACGCGTCACACCACGCCACTACCAGGACTCACACCACGCCACTACACGCCTCACACCACGCCACTACCACGCCTCACACCACGACATTACCACGCCTCACACCACGCCACTACACGCCTCACACCACGCCACTTCCACGCCTCACACCACGCCACTACCACGCCTCACACCACGCCACTAACAGGACTCACACCACGCCACTACACGCCTCACACCACGCCACTACCACGCCTCACACCCCGACACTACACGCCTCACACCACGCCACTACCACGCCTCACACCACGACACTAC